>NW_005843261.1:172518-190436 GCF_000455745.1 Alligator sinensis | reverse complement strand
GGAAGTGTCACCTCCTTGGACCTATTCGTCATGCATCTGCTGATGCACGATAAAGTGTCATTGGCTTTTCTGATGGCTTCGTTACACTGCCGACTCATGTTCATCTTGGAGTCCACTAGGACTCCAAGATCCCTTTCCACTTCCGTGCCACCCAGCAGGTCATTCCCTAGGCTGTAGGTGTGCTGGACATTTTTCCTCCCTAGGTGCAGCACTTTGCATTTCTCCTTGTTGAACTGCATTCTGTTGTTTTCTGCCCACTTGTCCAACCTGTCCAGGTCTGCTTGCAGCTGTTCCCTGCCCTCCGGCGTGTCCACTTCTCCCCATAGCTTTGTGTCATGTGCAAACTTGGACAGAGTACATTTCACTCCCTCGTCCAAGTCACTGATGAAGACATTAAAGAGTATCGGTCCAAGGACCGAGCCCTGCAGGACCCCACTGCCCACACCCTTCCAGGTCAAAACCGACCCATCCACCACGACTCTCTGGGTGCGACCCTCCAGCCAATTCGCCACCCACCGGACTGTGTAGTCATCCAAGTCACAGCCTCTTAACTTGTTCACCAGTATGGGGTGGGATACCGTATCGAAGGCCTTCCTGAAGTCTAAGTATACGACATCCACCCCTCCTTCTGTGTCCAGGCGTTTTGTAACCTGGTCATAAAAAGAAACTAGATTGGTCAGGCATGCTCTACCTGCTACGAACCCGTGCTGGTTTCCCCTCAGCATAATTTGTCCTGCCGGGCTCTCGCAAATGTGAGCCTTGATAATTTTTTCAAAGACTTTCATTCTTTTGCCATCCTTGGCAAAGTCTTTTCTTATACTTTTTAGAAATTAAAGCTAAGAAAAATATGAAGTGTTAATAGTTTGATTCATTTTAACCATTTTCTTCCTTCATTCAGCAAACTGCTATACATACAATAAGTCCCTATAGATCATAAGCATCAAAGATGGAAAATGCCTATTAGCTCATCTACTCCATTTCCATTTGAGTATTAAAAATGTATCATATTTACACAAATTAATACAATTTAATTACCCAGGTAAAATATGGGAATCAAAATTAAATATGATGTTTCTGAATTCCAGTGAAGTAAGAGGCGGGGCCTTTTGAGTCACTCTTTTAAAATGGTGTGAGATTTTTTTTCTTAGCACTTAATATATAATTCAGTAAAAAAACCATCTACCGTCAGTAATTTCTGCCTTTTATGGCAACTAACTACATGTCTGGAATAACTAAAATATTGGAGTGGTGCTTTTTAATTTATTTTTAACAACTATTAGATTCAATTTTAAATCAATCTGTTTTTTTTCTAAATTGTAACTAAAAATGTACTGAGCTCAGCCACAGACACTGAAAAAAGGGTGACAGATTTTTTTTTCCTGATAGCTGAGGAACTCACAATACCTTTTAATCTAGATCATTATATTATGAACCACAAGGATTTGGACTGATAAACAAAGGGCACAATCCTAGCTGATAATTGTGATACAGAAAACTGGGGTATCTTGTAAAATCCCAAACTAGTATTTGGTGATGAGTGCACACATGTCAAAGGGTAAGTTAAAATTCCCTCAACAACCTCCGACCTTTTGAATTTTGAATGCCAGATGCTGGTATTTCCCAAGTCAGTTATTCCCTTGAAAAGGATTATCCATCATGAGTAATAGAGGAGTTTGAACATATCATTTCCAAAGAGGTCATATACTATGTTTGTATAAAATATGAATGAAGCTTTAACGTACTTGAAGCAGGGAAGGGCTTAGGTTGGTTATTAAATGTGCTGTCAGTTATCTCATGATATTACTCATCTTCTTAATACCACAGAAAATAAAAGTTGAAGAGTAAATTGAGGAGAAAAAGTTCTTATTTTAGTAAAAAATGAATCAATGATTCAGTAATGAGGCCCATGGGTTTTAGGGTGAACATTAATAAGGGAAGTGCATTCATTTCAGCAGATACCTTTTTCATGCCAAGGTGTATTTATTTTCTGATTCACATTTGTTTAATGTACAAACTTAATTATATGTTTAAGTTGTTTTATTGGTTAGTTAAGTTGTTCTTAAGAAGACGTTTAGATTAGATTATCTGTGCCTATCAAAATAAATAATATGCCTATCCACTAGAGGGTTGGTTTAGCTGCTGCAATTACTTAACCATAAATTGATCAAATGGTAATATTCAAGAAATCCAGTTTTGTGCCAATACACCACTCTTCAGAATTTGCAGTTCTGAAAAAGCTGTATAGAAAGAGAGGTTAAAACCAGCAACATCATTTTTAGGATTAATTAAAAAAATCTGCAGGTCTTGATCATCCACTCTTTCACCCTTTCTTCCTGATGCCATAGAGACTTCTTAGAAGAACTCTGAAGATAGGGATCCTTTATATTAGGAGAAGATAGAGGCAAGAGAATAGAGGCTATGTTGTGGTCATCATGCAGCCTGCTCATATAAATCATGATGTCCCTACTTACGTAACTTATGCTACTCCTTTATTGAATAAACCAGAAAAGGCCATTTTGATGATCTAATCCAAGGCTGTCCAAGTGGTGGCCCATGTGTTGCCTGTAGCCTATGAGGAATCAAATTGCATCCCCTGGGCTCCCACCCAGTCACTGCTCCCACTGTTGGGTGTCCTCCAGGCTCCCCTCCCTCCTCCAGCTTTTGCATTCTGTGCTTGCACCATGTGGTGGTATAGGATGGCATGGGTAGCCCAGGGTGAAGCTGGTGCCATGAACATGCTCTGCAGCAGTGTATGTCAGGGGGAAAGAGGTATCCATACAGGGCCATTTCAGAAGCGGGGGCTTCCCCGAGCAGACCTGGGCTTCCAGTGCCCCATGAACCATTGGATGGGGCTGGGTGCTGCCTGCAAGATGGGGCAGCATCTACCCAGCTAGCACCCCTCTCAGAAGGTGCTACCACCATGGAGGAAAGCACCAGGCCCCCCACAGCTCAGGGGCTGCATGGCCTGGTGGCAAATCGTATGGGCAGGCTGTGCCGGGGGGTGGGGAAATAAGTGGCAAGGGGCCCCCTTTCTTTTTTTTTTTATGGTGGAGCCTGCCTGCCTCTTGTGTGGCCAGGGGGCAAGCTGACAGGGGGCCCCAGTCCTTCCCTCCATGGCAGTGGCTGCACCCGGGGCCCATTGGGCAGGCCACTAACAGGTGGGTGCCCCCCCAGGGGGTGCTACTGCCCCCCACAGCTCAGGACCAACAGGTCACCCCCTGGCCATGTGAGAGGTGGGTGGGCAGACTTCACCAGAAAAAAAGGGCCCCTTCCTGCTTTTCCCCACTGCCAAAATAGTCTGCCCATGGGGTGTGGGGGAGGGGAGTCCAGTGGGCCATCACTGTTACATCACAGTGATGGAAGCCCCAAAATTCAAACAGTGAGTCACAATTAAAAACACAAACCCACCATTTCAGCTTAGGGGAACTAAACCCCCCTCACGTGTTCAAGCACCCTATGTTCTTAGTTACTTTGCGCTGTAATTGGATTTGCTCAAATACACGTTTTTGTACCAAGATATCCAGATTACTCTGGGTAACTGTCCTGCCAATTTTATTTTACCAGATTGTGAGTTTTTGGTGATGTATCCATATCTCTCTTTTGCCAACTGCAGGATGTAATGTAGGGTTAAATCCAGTAAGGGATTTAATCATTGTTGCTGCTTACAGACATTAAAAAAAACAAAACAACAACAAAAGCACTTTACCTGAAGCAACAGTGTTAGTTCAACCAGGCTCTGCAGCATCTATATAGATTGGGCACTTTGGTGGGGCTTCTTGGCACTTGTATCTAATAGTGCCTAGTCACTCCTGCTAGCACTACCAGGAGTGACTAGAAATAACGGTCACAAGCTGGCAGAGGGTAGATTCAGACTAGATATCAGGAGGCACTACTTCACAGTCAGGGTGGCTAGGACCTGGAACCAACTTCCAAGCGAAGTGGTGCTGGTTCCTACCCTGGGGGTCTTTAAGAGGAGGTTAGACGAACACCTTGTTGGGGTCGTTTGACCCCAGTACTTTTTCCTGCCATGGCAGGGGGTTGGACTTGATGATCTGCTCAGGGCCCTTCTGACCCTACCAACTATAAGTTGATTCAGCTATTAAATAAACACACCAAAAATGCCCACTAAAGCACCTGATCTATACAGACATTGGGTAAGCCAGGTCCAACTAATACACTGCCTCTTCTGGGCATGTGATGGGCTCAGCTTGAGAGCGCACCAAGTTTAAAGGAAGTGCCATTTTTTTAAATGTCTGTAAGCAGCCTGCAATACTAACTTTAGGTGCCTTGTCCATGGTCACTGAATTGTGCAGATGGAAGTGACAATTTTTACCTGATCTGGCCCCAGAAAGTCGTTTATAGCCATGACCAAACACAAGTGCATGGCTGCAGACAGCTTCAAAAATGGCCAATCAGATGAAAATTTGACCCCTCCATTACATGAGGAGTTAGATGAAGACATCGCAAACAGTGTCTTCTGTAACTTGTGTCTATGCTGCCTGTTGCTGTTTTCAGAATGGGAACGGGGAAAGGGAGCAGAGGGAGTTCAGTTGAGGGTGGGGGGTTTCAGCCCCCGCTGGAGGTACTGGAGCCCTCCTGAGGTGAGGGGCTCCAATTCACCCACCTCACCCTCTAGCACCCACTGGAAAACCCTTAGCATGAGCTCTTTCTCCTCCTTTTCCCCCCTCCCATTCTAAAAACAGAGACTTGCTGGGAGGGAGGAGAGGCCATTGGTAGAGGAAGCCTGCTGTAGGCTGGCAGCCAACAGCTGGAGTCCCCTCCCCCCTGGAACCAACAGTGAACTTCTGTTTGGTCTGGGGGATCATTGCAACTCAGAAGACTTCCTGCAAAGTGTTCCTAGTTACAGCGAGCGGCTGCACTTCTGTCTGCACCTTTAGAAACCAGAATTAGATTCCTAGACTTCTTTTGCAATGCCTAGACCTCTTATTCACCTCAATGACAACCCAAAAAAACTTTCCAAAGACTCAGAAGTAGCTCTCAGATAGGAGACACTGAAGAAAAGGGGCAATCAGGGCTGTAGGGTGGTGCTTGCCTTTATCAATTGTATCAATTTCATAAACAGTGCATTAGCTAATGCACCATAGTGTATGTGTAGACACTGACTGGGAGCAATTTGCTTCCGGTCAGCTCAGGCAGCATGGGGCCCACTGCTGGCTGTATAAGCCTCCATGTGGGGGAAGCTGTGCTGGCTGCAAGGGCAGCTATGGCAGCTGTCTCCCTGCCACTTGAGGATTGGGATGGGCAGGGAGACAGCTGCCCCTGCAGCCAGCACAGCTCTTCCAGCCATATGGGAATCAGGACCCGTTTTAACCACCATGTGGCAGGGAGACATCTCTCCCTGCAGATGGTACAGCTCTACCTGCTCAGCAGAGATTGGGACTGGTCTTCATGCCCCATGCCAGCCCCCAGGGCCAGAACATGGGGGAGCTCCGTCTGTCTGCTCCAGGGGGGCAGAGCAGGGCAGGAGCAGCCCTGGCCTGGCTGTGGTGGGGAGGGGTGTGTGGTGCTGCAGGTCCTGGATCCACTGAAGTGTGTGCTGCATGTATTGTGGGTCCCAGGGCAGGAGTTGCTGCCCTGGATCTGGCATGGGAAGGAGCAAGGGGGTCTGTGGGCCTCATTTGGCCTGTGGACCAGCCCAGAAGCACTTACCCAGCTCATGGGGCTGGATAAGTTTGACCCCTGCATTAAACTATCATTGGACAGAACGCATAGTAGATCACTCATTTCTGGTCTAACCCATTGCCCAAAACAAATATGGAAAAAATACAAGTATTTGTTCAAGTAAAACCTTACTTTAATTAATGAAAAATAAATGTGAGAGATATTTTATAAATCTATTTAGGTTATGTAAGCCATACCTTGAAAATATATATATATTTAAATGTCAGTTTTTGTCTCTAGCCAGAAATAATATTAAACACCTTTAAATTTTCTGACTAAACATTAGGTAGGCAGAGACCAAGAACCGGATATGCTGAAGCTTGAAGAAATCATATAACGAGGAAAATACTATACTAGCCTGTACTTTCCATATAGCAGTGGAAGTTTTCTATAAGTGACACCACCTACTGTGATAGAGTGGTGGGGTTATGAGAATTAGTATTATCCAAAAGCATGATGGCCAGTGCCTTGTTTTAGTTGTCCTTTAATTGTTTTTTCCATAATAACGGAATTTTCAATTAGTTCCTTCTTTTGGCTGTACTTCAAAATATCTCATTTGTATTTTCAGTACCATCCAAGGGTAGAAGATGAATAGTTTAGTAAAATGAAACAATTCTTTTACAATTGTCAATGGTAAAAGTTTGAGGGTGGGTGGTTTGAACATAAGATTTCTTGCAAAAGTTCAAATGTAGCATGTGCTTTAACATATACAAGGTGCTGTAGTGACAAGATACGGTGATGCAGCATTGGTGGGCACTAACCGTGATGCTGCTGCTACTGCACAGTAGCTCATTGCTACTGTGTGATAGGGTTGGGAACAACCTGTGTGCTGCCGGGACTGTGTGGTACTTGCAGGTACTGTGCTTTTACTACTTGCTAAGGCAAGTGCTAAATGACTGTGCAGTACCAACTGCACAGTGGGGCACATGTGTAGACATGCCCACAAAGGATTAATTTGGTTGTATATTCTAATATGTTTATACTGAAGAAAAGAATACCCTTTGTAGTAATTTCTGCAAGCCCATTGATAACCACTTTGTTTCAATATATTGTAAATTTTCTCACTGTATCACTTCCATCCTTATAAAGCCTGGCTTTGTAATTTTGAAAAGTTTAGTGCTAAGTGAACAGTTATTTGGATGATAAGATTTTAAAAAAAGATTCCACTTTATGCTCCCAGTGCTATATTGGTTCGTTTGGGCCTGAAAATTATTGGTAAGAAGGTAAGATTAGAACAGGATGGAAAATATTTTTCATTTCCTGTGGGTTGCAAATTTCATCACAGAATTTCCTTTCCTCTCCAGTTAGGATGAGATAAAACTTAAGGCAACCATAGAACAAAGTCTTTCATTTTGGGAGCATCTACATGTGCTATTACTGTACATTGAGCTGGGTTGGAGCAATCCTGGCTGGCAGGGGGCCTAGGAGGGTCAGCCTGCCAGCCCAGGGCTGCTCTGACCTGGCTCACCATGTTGTGGAAGGGGTTGGCTAGGACACAAGAGTGCTTCAATGTGGGGCTATCCCTCGCACTGAAACACCCTTTTGCCCCAGCCAGCCGGACAGTGTCTACAAGTATGCTGCTGCTGAGTTTTTTTTACTTCGCAGTGGGACAGTGCTTGTACTTACAATTATGATCTTGCTGAGGATAGTAGTTACCATTACTGTCCTGCTGTAGAGTAAATTAGCTTTCTCTACCTAATAGGGTGCATGTGTAGATGCCAAGATGTTTACTGAACAGCTAATTAGATGCACCCTTTAAGTACTGGAATTATATACTGTACTATTAAATAGGAAGTACATTATACAATGTACTCTATCAGGCGCTGGTCAGACCGCAGTTGGAGTACTGCGTGCAATTCTGGGCGCCGCAATTCAAGAGGGATGCGGATAACCTGGAGAGGGTCCAGAGAAGGGCCACACGTATGGTTAAGGGCCTGCAGACCAAGCCCTACGAGGAGAGACTAGAGAAACTGGACCTTTTCAGCCTCTGCAAGAGAAGGTTGAGAGGTGACCTTGTGGCTGCCTATAAGTTCATCACGGGGGCACAGAAGGGAATTGGTGAGTATTTATTCACCAAGGTTCCCCCGGGGGTTACAAGAAATAATGGCCACAAGCTAGCAGAGAGCAGATTTAGATTGGACACTAGGAAGAACTTCTTCACAGTTAGAGTGGCCAAGGTCAGGAACGGGCTCCCGAGGGAGGTGGTGCTCTCCCCTACCCTGGGGGTCTTCAAGAGGAGGTTAGATATGCATCTAGCTGGGGTCATCTAGAGCCAGCGCTCTTTCCTGCCTATGCAGGGGGTCGGACTCGATGATCTATTGAGGTCCCTTCCGGCCCTAATATCTATGAATCAATGAATAGCAATAATGTAAATAAGTATGTGTATGTATACATTATATATACACACTTAAAATTAATTGAGAGTTTAAAAAAGATATTTAAAAATATGAAAAACTACAGTTTGATTTGAATTATTTTGATTTTGAAGTTGGGGGAGAACATGTTGATTTCAGCAATACACCATTTTCTAATGGAAAATTGTTCCACTGCTTCATTGAAAAATTTATGACCAGTTCTAGTTAAGATATAATTTTGTCAGAATATGTCAGATGCTAGATTGGAAGTATACACAGATACTATATCTGTTTAGTTTAAGAATTTCTGCTTAATGTCACATCTAACTGTAGCTGCAACGTATAAATACATTCCCCTGTATGTATGCATTGGATCATTAATTTTGATGATTTTTCCACAAAAGGTCTCAAATAAACTGAGTGGGAATGTTTCTCCTTTTTTGCTGTATTACAATATTAACTACATTCTGGTAAAAGTAGATTGTAATGAGGCTGTGCTTGGAAGAAAGCTACAATTCTGGGTTCGGAAATGACCTGAGAAAATGTATTGCAGTGATGAGGAACTTCATTCCAAGCTACAACTAGAAAGTTTGATTTTGATGAACAATAGCAGTGGGGGCCAACCTTTATTGCAGGTTTACGACAAGGTAATTCCTGCACCCTCCCTGATCCCCTTTCCAGCCTAAGCTGCAGCTCTGCTTTCTGCTCCCTGCCCTATCTGTTGCTGTGCTCCCTGCTCCATCCCCTGATCTGCTGCATACCAAATACAGAGAGGCTGCCATTGTCACTTTTGGCATGTGTGCCTCAAGCTGCCCACCCCTGGCCTATAGCATTAGTTTCTCTTCTGTTAATATAATATCAGTATTGCTGTCACTGTACACAAGGCTGTTATATTTCAAGGCAGGTATAAGAGGCAGGCCTGTATGCAAGCAAGTTTAAGCAGTAGGGCTCAGTCCTGCAAGATGCTCTGATCTTAATCTGAGAAGGCACACAAGTGCGTTGATACAGCCTCTGGCAAGCCTTCCTGCTTGGATGCTTGCCAAGCTGCTGCATTCGGATCCCAGCTGTGGATCTGTGTACTTTTGTCCAGCTGAGTCCAGGCATTGCCTCTTACTTTGGGTCTCTTGGCATGTTCCGGGTGTATAGCTTCTCCATTTGGAACTTTTCTTCTGAAAGCTGGAAATTCATAGCCCAACTACCTGGACCTGAGACTAGTATAATCCATTTCAAACTCCTTGGTAGCTTACGTAGATCCTTTTGATATCTCTAGTTTCATGGACATTCTGGTTTAAATTGTGTACCTTCAGGGACAAACAGCAGCGGATCTAGGATTTTAGAATGCAGGTTCCAGGAGCAGTGACTGGAGTGACTACACCTGTGCTCCCTGCCTCTTCCCACCTTTCCTTCCCCTCACCCTGCACTGGGTGGCACAGGCTGTAGCTGGGGACTTTTTTAAATCCTGAAGAAGGTAAGAATTCCTTCCCCTCCTTTCTCTCCTCTCAGAGGCACGTCTCCTTTCCACCAATTTCCCCATTCCCCCACCTGCTGTTGCTGGTGTTCCCACTGTCCTGGGTTGAAGGCAGCTCCAGAGCCACTCTAGTTGGCCTGCATGGGGGTTAGGCTAAGCCTGGGACAGCAGCAGCAGCTGGGTTCCCCATTTCCTGCCTATTCCCCCTGAGTGTTCTCTGCCAGTCTGGGAGCAGATGCTGGGAGGGGGACCCTGTCTGCCACTTGCTACTCCCACTGTTCCAGGCTGAGCTCAGCTCCCATGCAGTCCAGCTGGAGCAGAATACAAGCTCCCCTTCCCCCTGGGACAGCGGGGACACTAGTAGTGGGAGGCAGGGAAGGGGAGAAAGGGAGGGGAAGGGAGTGGGGGAATTGTTAAGAACATAAAGTCCCCGGCTGCTGCTCCTGTCATGTGGTCAGAAAGCGAAGGGGTGTGACTGCACCCCTGCATCCTGTCTGAAACTACACCTGGGGACACACAACAGCTAAAGAAGAAAGATGGAGTTGGAATAGGAATTTCTAACACATTCACTATTTCCTTTACAGCATGAGAGAGATCTAGACAAAATAAGTAACACTTGTACTGTATGTTAGGGCTATGCGAAATGGCACTGTTTCATTTTGACTTTAATATTGAGGTTTGGACAGAACAGTGTTTTGTTTTGAATTTCATTTCAAGTCGAACCAACCTCACTATTTCACTTTGTCGAAACAGTGAGGCTGGGCTGGGGATTGTAGGACTGGGGAGGGGAACTGAGCCATTGGGCTCAGTTCCTTTCCCCAGGCCGATTGTGGCACTTGGAAGCAGAACTGAGCCCGGGCTCAGTTCCTTTCCCCTGCACTGTGATTGGCTTCCCACAGCCCGGTGGTGGGAGATGGGGAGAGCCAGGGCTGCACTCCCGGCTTCTGCTGGGAGCATAGCTCTGGTTCTCCCCTGTCTCCCACCACCTCGCTGCTGGCTGCTTTGAAACAAAACGTTTCAAAACTTTTGAAATGTTTCAACTAGACTCATTTTATTTCGAGGCTGTTTTGAAGCCCTTTGTTTCGATTCGATTTTGCTGTTTTGAGCTCGAAATGAGTTGAAACAGTGTCGAATCAAAACAGTTGGCAAAATTTCGCACAGCCCTACTATATATGCATTCCTGTCTCCATTTCCTTACCCTGCTTGAGCATTGTTTGGAATTTGGATCAGTGTCCTTATAGGTTTCTAAGATCCCTCCCTAAGACTACTCCTCGTGGTCAGGCATTCCAATCAGGGAGTGCTTTATTCTTGTCCTTAGTAGACTTTATCTCCTGGCTATGCTGGTAATCAAAAGGTCCTTTCTCCTTCTGTAGGATGAATTAAAAAAAACAAACAGCTTTGTTGTTGGGAAAAGTCCGCTGCTCCAACCTTCCAGTCTTGTCAGTTGTATTGGTTCCCCATGACTGATTTTGTTCCCAGGTGCTCCCATTTGAATAGGAACTGTTCATGATAATGTCTTTTTGTTATCTCCAGTTTGAGAGGGATCTGATACCACCCCTGTTCACACTAACTGACTCCATATCCACTGTGGTATTCAATAAAATGGGAATTCAATTCCATAAAATCAGCCTGAACTTATGAGTTTTATGTAGAGTGATATTCTAGTTGGCTGCACAAGTGCTTAGATTTACAGACCTGAATTTTCCTATTGCAACTACATGCTTCTAGTTAAATATGTACTTAAGTGTTTGGCTCAGGGCCAAGCAGCTCAGGAGGGAGACCTCAGTCTGGCTTTTCCATACTGAGAGGTAATATAAGACTATAAGTCTCAAGCACATACTGGCACTAATATAGGACACAGCCTCCTTTTCTCCATTTCTTGCTCTTTCAGTCTCCCTGCTTACATATGCAATTTCTTATATAAGTTCTACACCTGTTCCAGAAAGGACTGAATCCTGAAGTTTGTTTAACGTTTAGAATTTAATCTCAGTGTCACAAAACATGAAACAAGGTGCTCTCATTTTTTAAAAATAATTCAGTGATGAAACATTTAAGTTGTTTTCCCTCTTTGTTTACAGAATTTCAAGTAACCCTAAATTTTGTCACCCCAAGATAACCACGGATCATGAAACCTTTTTCAAAAAGAGAATGAATGGAAGGAAAAAAAATCAAAATTAAGGAAAAAACAATGGCATGAGAAGCTTCTTAGAATGTATACTCTTAGAATATATATTTTAAAACTTAAAGAAGTATGTCTTATGTATAGATTTTGTTTATTTACAAGATCACCTCTGGAGATCTTCTGCAGACCTTAAGAAAATCAATTCATTTGTTTGTTGAAACTAAAATTTCCCAAACGGAAGTCTTCTGTATTAAATGCTGCTCATATTTTTTTCCTCTATTCCCCATCCTACCAAGATTAATTATGGCATAACTATTAGCAATAGAGTTATGATGTCAGTACAACACAGCCCCAGGAATCTACAGTAAAGGGGGGAAAAAAGAACATTATTCAGATAAAGTCTACAGGAAATGCTTTGTTATTCCCCCTCCCACCCTCCAAAATAACCCTTACACTAATCAGAATTCATAACTGCCCATCAAAGGAAAATCCAGATCCATCCAGCTGTCTAACATTGTCAGAGGGCAAAAGCAGACACAAAGCAGGTAAACTTGGTGAATATTCTTATTAATTAAACTCTTCAGAATGAAGTAAAAGCAACCTACATCAAATTTAATTTTTAGAAAGCATATCTATTTGAAAAAGTAAGGTAGCATTTATGTACCTGCTTAGATGTTTTCTTCACTAGAGAGATGATTCTTGATCAAATAGAAAAACTTTGTTCACAAACAAAATCAAAATAATAGAAGCATGTCTTGTCCTCAATCCGCTGTGCATAACTCTCACTGAGAATCAGTATTAATTCCATCTGCAGAATGAGAGCAAGTTAAGTCTCTGTTAGCCACACTTTACTTAAGCCGATGAATCACCAAGCTGCAGAATTAAGATGCTCCTGATGTGCTGAGTGGCTTGAAATTTATTGAAAAAGTGACATGGATATCATAGAGGGCAGGATCATGGTTCATGATATGCATCTGTGCAAAGGAGTAGGAGAATAGAAGGTTCTTGCCTTATTCTCCCATCCAGGATCTATGCAAGACAGGTTACATCCTTTCCTACTTGGATGAATGGGGAGTAACTGGGTGGGAATTTAGAAAGGACAGAGTCTTGGCTCTTTTCTTACTGCCTACGCCATCTGCTTATAGCAGGTTCAGGCCAACAAGAAATTGTTTCATGTGGGAAATCATAGGGGAGGCAGGGAGCAATGGATTCTTCTTTGGTCTGCTTTCAGTAGTGCAGCTGTGTTGTGGTCCTTCCTACAGATGGTGAGCCCTTTGTTAGGTCTTTCCTCACTGCTCTTTTTCTTGCTGGCATTTACAAAAAGCATTTAAAATATATTTTACATAGACATTATGCAACACCTCTTTGTATGTTAGTGAAATACATAAATGAGAAGATGATATCAAGTTGGCGGCAATAAGTGGAGCTAGCATGTCTGATCAAATATGCAAGACATTTTCTATTTCTGTTTCTCTCACAAAAACATCCAAGTGTACAGCCAGGAGGCAAGAGGTGAACAAACACTACATCAGAAAGGCAAGCTGTGATTCTGAGAGTAGTAACCTCAGTAGGGCAACAACATGCTCATCCTTTTGCACTTGTTAATTTTTTATCAAGAATATTTTGATGATTTTTTAAAACTAGTGGGCTTATATTTTTTTAAAGACTTTTCTATTCTATTACATACATTTGTGCTGCCACTGGCACTGCAAGACTGCATTTGCACAACAAAGTATTGATTTGCCACAGTCTGATCCTTTCAAATCCATCAAATAGTTGCTCACTTTTTAAAATGTTTTTGGAGAGTTATATCTGGCCCTGTGCCCTGCTACACTTGGACAGATTTCCATGGGAAACGTATTCTAAAGAGAAAGTGCCTCATTCCCCAATGGATATTTTTTTTTCCAGGGCAGTGGTTTTCAACCTTTTTTCATTTGTGGACCCCTAAAACATTTTGAATGGAGATGCAGACCCCTTTGGAAATTTTGAATGGAGGTGAATTGTAAATGTGGGTATTTGCATAGTTTTGAATGATCATAGCCACCTTTCGCAGATGCCTTAGACATAGTCTGCAGGCCCCCAGGGATCCACAGACCACAGGTTGAAATTCACTGTTCTAGGACATTCCTTTCTAAACCAGTCTGAGTCCTAGGTGAATTTGTCTGTTCCCTTGAAAATGTTTTAGATATCAATAACATTATCATTGCAATTTTGGAATCAAGTATGCAAGCCCATTTTAACTGTTTTGCCTTACAATTTCTATGACTGCTAATTTACTTAGTGATGATTGTCTCTTTGGAAACTATGACCTTAAAGATACGTATTGAGATTATAAAAATGAATACAACAGAACTGTTAAAATCTAGCTGAAATATTGAAAATGATACCAAAATAATATTTTTCTAGGCTATTGTTATCATACTCATCTATATCATTTCTCCTTTCTTCATCACATCCTCTCTCTCTGCTTTTGTTTTGTGCAAAGGAATGGTTAGAATAGTTAGTGTTTAGCAGATCCAGTGGTTGAAAGACATAATAGGTATGATTGTTAAATGTGCCATTTATTGTATTGATTCACAATTCCCAATAATATTCTAAAAGTCTTTAAAAAAAGGCTGTGTGAAATACAAACTTCTGGCTCTCTGCCCTGCTAGACTTGAGCTCTAACAGATATTTATAGGAAGCAAATTCTACACAGATGGTACCTCAGCTGAGGGACTTCATCCACTGTACACACAGGTAAAGTGTAAACCCCTTTGCCAGTGATGCTCAACCACAGTAACACAGCACCCTCAGGTGCTTTGAGACCCTTTCAAGGGTGCCTTGGATTTCCACACAATGTTAGCACAGTTAGGTGTGCAAACATTATTCACAAGATAAACCCAGAGATGTCAGATAGGAATCTATAGTGCTAAAAACATTCTGACCTGCTGTGGTACTTCCGAGTTCTTTGCAACAGGAGAGTTACTGTATTATTTTTCTGTAGTCAAAAAATGAGTGAAAACTAGGAGCTGGTACTTTCAGTGGAAGGGAGGAGGGTGCCTTGAGTTTATGGAGGGGTGTCTCGAGTCTAGAAAAGGTTGAGAACCACTGCCCTATGCAGTCCTGCCAGTCTGACTGGCATCTCCTCTTGGATTTCTCATGACTTCAAAGCTTCAAAGAGGATTTGACCCCAATGGAAGATGTGCCCTTCCTTAGGTAAGCAGAGAAAAGTATATTTAAGATTTGGCAACACTGAGGGAACTGGATTTATTTAGTCTGCAGAAGAGCAGACTCAGAGGGGATTTGATAGCAGCCTTTAATTACCTGAAGGGTGGTTCCAAAGAGGATGGAGCTAGACTGTTCTCAGTGGTGACAGATGACAGAGCAAAGAACAATGGTCTCAAGTTGCAGCAAGGGAGCTTTAGGTTGGATATTAGGAAAAAAACTCTCTCACTAGGAGGGTGGTGAAGCACTGGAACAGGTTACCTAGAGAGCTGGTGGAATCTCCATCATTGGCCCAGCTTGACAAAGCTCTGGCTGGAATGATCTAGTTGGGAATGGTCCTGCTTCGAGCAGGGGTTGGATTAGATGATCTCCTGAGGTCCCTTCCAACCCTAACTTTCTATGATATGGAGGCTCACTTTGGATCATCCAGCACCAGCATACTCCAAGGCCCTATAGCTACAGCCCCCACTACATCTGGTCCCACACACTTTGTGGCTGCATACAGATATTCAGGAAGATTATACCATTAAAAATGGCCACCTGATCTAACTTAGTTCACCCAGGTGTGGACCTTACACTAGTTAGATGGATCTAAATGCAAACTATACAGAATTTCAGGACAGTTAGATCAGTCTAAAATAGCTGACCCAATCTAAGTTAACCCTACCTCCAAGGTACACTCAACTTAGATTGGGTTGGTCATTTTTAGACCAATCTAACTGTCCTGAACTTCTGTACAGTTCTCAGTGCAGCCTCAGGGCTGGAGAAGTCCAGCTGCTGGCCCCAACCCTGGCTCTATGCTTTTCCAACTGGCTCCTTAGCACTGAGCTATATTTACTCCCTGGCCTCTCCTTCCCACCCGCAGATGGGCATCTCCCCACAGCCTGCCAACCCCCACATCCTGCAAGCTGCTCATAGGACCAGTTTTATCTGCATTCACCAGTGTCAGGAGCTGAGTGAGTAAGTAGAGATGTGGGATTGGTATGCAGGGGGTTGTGGGTGTTGGAGGGCTAAAAATAGCCCCTAGTCCAGGGTCCCTTCCCCCCTCCCCATGGACCCTGAGAGCCATCTTGATCCCACCAAATCCTCTTGGAAACCCCCCTCTCCCCCACAGATCCCATCTGGCTCCCTGATCCTCCTCCCCAATCCATCCCATGGATCCAACCCCTCCTTGCTAGCCCCCCCATCCTGACTTACCTTAGATTGGGTGGCCATTTGCAACTTGATCTAACCTCCCTGTAATGTCCCAAATGTCTGTACACAACTTCTTTGTTATGTAGACTGCCGGCAACCTGCCCAGCAGAAGGAAATTCGTGAAACCTCTGTCATTCCTGTTCAGGTGGAAATTCTGTTACCAGAGGCTTACAGCTGTTCCATTGGGTAGCGAGTCCAGTCCAGAGTGTTGAAATTCCCTGTGATGCAGCCAACCCATTAATTTTTCCTTGTTCAAAGTTTGTGAAAGGAGAACATTTTTTCAATTTCAACAGTTTTAATGAGAAGTTTTAAACATGTCAGCTTCTCTTTAGATACAATAGTTCTTAAACGTGATACAAATCTTTTCCTCCACATTATCTCTGGCAAAGTTTGCTGCAGGTATAGATCAGTGTGCAGTGATTGACTGTCATGATTCATGGCTTCCCCACAAATGAAAAGCTTACTGGAAAAAAGAGAATGAGAATGTGAGTGATGGCAGTTTAAGCTATGAAGGAAGAGACAGACAGAGACAAAGTCTTGGCCAGGCCATGATTTCTATACCTCTGTTCTATAGAGGAAGATGGAAAAAATGCCAGATGTTTCTCAAAGATAGAAAAGAAAGAAATGAGGTTGTGGAGCAAACCACTGGGCTCCCCCCCACCCCTGCAGGTCAGGAACTGCTCCACCCACCCCTCCTTGCCAGAGAGGAAGGTAAGTCAGTGGGGTGTGTGCATGACATGGGGCATTAATCAGTCCTAAATTGAAGCAGTGTTTTTTAAAACCTACAGCTTCAATTTAGGGCCCCCCATTGGGTTTCAGTTCCAGATTAGTGCCCACTCGACTAATAATGGAAGGTTGCCTCATCATAATGAACTCAATTTAAAAACAGAAGAATGCATTGGACTTTATCCTCCCCTGTGCTGGGAAGGGAGGCTGCCAGGCAGCTGGTTGTAGATCCCTCATTTTTAGCCTCCTGGCTTTGGTGTATGTTAAAGTTGCAAGGAAAGGACAGGCTTAATTTACAGTCAATGCATGTCTCGTAGGGGGCATGTACACATGTGGTTTACTGTGCAGTTGACTAATTAACTCCAGAGTAAAGCATCATGCTCTACACATGTGGTGCTATTAGGTTGCAGTAAACTAATTAACTCCGCTGTAGGATAGTACTGTCCTACACAAGTACTATTCTACGGCAGAGTTTAGTGCACTGCAATTCATGTATAGTCAGTGACTGGGGCTGGCTGGGGCCCTGCCAGCTAGCTCTGTGCTATAGCACCCTTGTGCCCCAGCCAGCCCCTCCACAGCACATTCAGCTGTGATGGAGCAGCTCCAGGCTGGCAGGCTGACCGTCAGACTGCGCCAGAGTTTATTCAGACGCACTAATTTCACACTAGATGTGCCCACAGAAGCCAAACACCAATAGCATGATGAAGTCTTCCTACCCTTTCCATTTTCCTTTTTACCCCAATCCCCTCTTAATGTTGCAGGGGGAGGCGCAGCAGAACAATGAATTCCTTGTCGATATCAGAGATGGAATTTAAATAAGCAGAGATTTTTAAATGAGTGAATTTTGTCATACCTGAAGATTTTACTAATAGACTGTCAGCTTCATTTTCATGAGAGAGGATTTTGATGTCTTCAAGTAAGGCCAGATTTTAGGGTGGTAGGTATCAAGCTAGGGGAGAAGAATCTTCTGGCACTGGAGCTTGAATATGGGGACAAAAAAAGGAAAAAAAACACAAGGCTTTTGGACTGTTGCTTTTTAATGAAATACACATTCAGCTCATTCAGTACATAGTTTTATCACTGAACCATTAAACTAGATTCTTTTCTTTTGTTTAGGCAAGAAAAAACAGCCTGGAGTTACTACCAGAGAGTGTTGCTCTTTCCC
>NW_005843261.1:123848-172322 GCF_000455745.1 Alligator sinensis | reverse complement strand
TTCCCTGAGAGACTATTTCTAGTTTTTCACATTGTATTCCTTGCTATAATCTGAAGGCAGGGCAGGGTGGCACCTTAGAAAAGTAATTCAGAAAAGCATAAGCTTTTGTAGGCGACAGCTTACTTCGTCAGATGCTTGCATAACCACATCTGTTTACTTGTGAAGACTGACATATGTCATGCAGCATGCAGCACACACCCAAGATGAAAACACAAAATAGTATTCATGCCTTAAATGCCTGTGTCACCCTCTTAGGGCAGTTAATTTTTTTTATAGACTTCCTATTCAAAATCTTAATTCTTTCTGTTTTATAATAAAAGTTTCTAACAATAAGAGTGAGTGAGCAACAAATTTGGCTGGAGACGGGTAACTTCGGGATTTGAATAAGTGATGTACCTTGGAAAGAATATTTTTCATCCATATTTTCTGCCTGCCAATATAAAATGCATTATTTTACTTCTTTGGCTTTGTATTGTCTCACACTATTATTGCATCAATTGAAGGTGCTGAACTATTTCTCACTATGAGAGGTTTTTTAGGTTTTTTTTAAGCGAGTTTGACTCTCCAGTCAGCCACACCGTACATCTGCTTATGTCGAAACTTCAGAATAAGTGAGAGAAATTCAGGCTCCTGCTAGGAAATACGTATTCAGTTACACTCTAAAGAGAGATTTCCAATTATGCAGAAAATGAATTACTCTTAGTTCTATTATTTGGGAATGTGTAGTCCAATTTGCAATTGGCCACTTTTATCCAGGGATTCTGGAGGAAAATGCTGAAGTATAATAAGGCATTTAAAAAATTTGATTAATATTAGTCCCATCTTTTGCTTTTTAAATGGTAATTTTTAAAATGGTAACGGTAACTTATGACTTATCTTTCTAATAAGACATCAATTATCCATGAAAGTTCAGAGAGACTTGTTGTGTTGCTCTCTTGCTGTGCTCTTCAACTTCCAGCTCATGTTCTTTCTGGGAAAAGGCTGCACATCGAAATCTGATATTCCTGCATCATTTTCTTGTCTTTCTCCCAATGACCTGCTCCCACCCAGCTTTGCAACATCAGAATGTGACTGTTTTTTGAAGGGGCTGTTTGGTAGGAAGAAATCCTTTCCTCTTGAGAGATTATATCTCTTGAATTGTGTCTGAATTTTCTGTTAATACTGATGTGTTTGATATGAGTTCTTATTCTATAATTTGAGTTTAGGTTATTGTTACTGTTTTGTACTGCCAGAAAGAAGTTGCTAATATTTGTGTTCAGTACTTTAGTATGGGATGGGTTTTTTTTGTTCTCTCACTGTGCCATCACTTGATTGTAGCCTGAATGGATGATGATTACTAGTATTTATTTAGAAGCAGTTTCTAGAACACCACTTGTTTTCACTTCTATTTAATAAATAACCATTTATCATTACTCTTTGTTTAGTGTCTTTTTGCTAGTTTTTCATGACACGGATTTCCACTTAGGCCAATTTGAATTAAGTTATTGATTGATATCTACTGAGACATATCCAGTACTTTACTAAAATCCAAATTTGGTATTCTTTCGCATTTATCTACTGATTCTTTAACACCAACAAAAGTAGTGAGCATGTTTGTCTTGTGAGTCTTATTATTTAATAACTTCTGTTGCCTGTGATTCAACAATGCTATACATCTTTAGAATTTTTTCCCCTTATACTGTCCTTTCTTATTCCCAGTTGGAATAAATGTTGTAATGATTTACCTAAAAGATTATTTCCAAATTTAGCGGTTCTGTGGGTGCAGAGCCTGGCTTTTATGGTTCTGATAACATCTCTCCCACCTATACAGTTGGCCCAATAAAAGATATCACCAAAAAATAAAAAAAATCCTCTCCTCCTATGTTTCCTTGATCATCATGGCTATAACAACACTCCAATCCTAAAATGTAAGAGCAATAAAATGCAGTATTCTAGAGCAAGCGTTGCTTCCATGAAAATCTCAATTTGATTGAAAATGCAGGATTCAGCTCCACATGTGAGAAAAACATAAGACTAAAGGAGTCCTCTTGGGTCATCAGGTTTGTAGCCTCTGTAGGAGGCATCCAGATGTCCAGAAGTTTAGCATTTTGCCTCACAGCTACCATATCAGTGGAGGATATACAGAGGTAGAGTTTAATTGGAGCCAAATATGAGGTATTATCACATGGCAGTTGGCTCTTTCTACATAAATATTGAGAACATAAAGAGAGGGATAAAGCTTATTGCATTTTTACTTGTCCTTTCTGATGTACAAAGAAAGCTTCACCTGGCTCTGGCGATGTTTTTAAAATTTGATTTGATCTCAAAGGCCATGTCCAGACAAGCAAGCAGTGTGTCATAGCAGTTTGAGATGCTGCAAGAGGCATGCTAGGAACAGAAAAAATATTCCCTGTGCAGCATATTTCCAGCGTGGACTCGAAATTTGAAATCCCAGTATCAAAAAAGCCAAAACAAACTTGCTGGAAAAAAGCGGTGTAGGGTGCACTCCTGGAGTGTGCCCAGAGACAACCTTGGGTCCTCCAAGGAGATGCTCTGGCTCCTGGCCAGAGCATCTCTAGGGCTGCCCTGTGCTCCTGCTGCTCCAGTATACTGCCTCAGTGTGCTGGGGCAAATAGGAATGGGGCAAGGCTGCAGCGGTAGCTTGGACCCTGGCTCTGTCCCAGGTAAGCAGGGACGCTGCGGTGGGGGGAACTATATGTATGGTTGTGGGGGTACTGGAGATGGGGGACTGGTCGAGGTGTAGGTGTGGGTCCCCTGCTCCCCCCCCCCCCCCCCCGGCCCCCCCCCCCCCCCCCACAGTGCACAGTCCCCACAACAGCAGCAATGGCATTGGGGTGCTTGTGGCCATTCCTGGCAGAGACCTCTGGCAGTGTGGCACTGCCTCAGACCCAAAGGCTGCACATGGCACTGGCCTGGATGCTGGCGCGCACACTCAAACACACTCTTGCTGTCACCCACGGCTCTTGGCATCACAGGCAGAAGCTATGCACCAGGGGCCAGGCTGGTTCCTGCCTCTGTCATGGAGTTGGCCCAGCCCAATGGCATGTGGGGCACATGGAGGCAGAATGTGCCTCAGCCCAATAGCACATGGCTTCTGCATGCAGTGCTGGGAGACGGGGTGAGAGCAAGAGCAGCCTGGTCCTGCCCAAGGGTGTGTGCCAGTGACCAGACCAGTGCTATGTGCAGCCACCAGGTCTGAGGCGGCACTGTGCTACTTGGGGTCTCTGCCAAAAGTGGGTTACAAGTGTCCTGATGGTTGCTGCTGTTGTGGTGCCCAGACAGCTGCTGCTGCTGCTGGAGGAGGGGGGGGGGGGCACTGCAGGGGGCAGGCAGGGGACCCACCCCTCCCAAGCAGTCCCCCCCCACCCATTCATAAGACCCCCACCCACATACCCACCCACAAACCCTCCCTACAATCCACCCATCAAGCTCCACATCCCCCAAACCTCTGCACAAACCCCAACCCCCCAACAAACCTCACCCCCACAAACCCTACACTCATCCACAGTCTGCCACACCCTTTCACACCCAAACCCCACATTCCCCACAAATTTCACACCCTGTGTGCCCAGCTGCCAGATGGGATGGGACCTGCTGGCGGGAGCCACAGCTGCAGGGGCAACTGCCACACTGCAGCCCTGCCCCATGCCCTCACTGGTGCTGGGACATGCCACCCCAGCCTGGGGGTGCTCCTGGTCCCAGGAACCACTTGGGCTGGGGGAAGAGATGGAGGGGGCAGCAGGGGTGTGTGTGAGAGAGAGAGACAGCGGAACCCCCTCTACCTCCATAGCCCGGGCCTTCTCCAACCTGGCTCAACATGCTGTGGAGGGCCTGGATGGGGCATGAGGATACTCCAGTGCAGGGCTAGCTGGGAGGCAGCCCCCACACTGAAGCACCCTCATGCCCCAGCCAGCCAGGTCAGTGTCTACATGTGCATTACTGCACATGAAAAAACTCTGCAGCAGAATAGTATTTGTATTTATAAGTACTATCCTGCTGCAGAGTTTTTTAGTTTCCTGTTGCCTAATAGACACCGAGACATTTACTGCACAGCTAATTACTGTACTCCTCAGTCAATAACTTGGGTAGATGTATCCAAACAATATTTATGCAGGTTTGATTTAACCTCCTCTTACCGATTAGTTATTCTGGTTTCATTCTCCTGTGTTGTCATTGTTCTCACTAGTTCTCTGGTTATCTTAGAAGGTCGTGCAGAGCTTGATATGTGTAGTGTATCAGTGATCAAGCTAGTTTGCCATAAAAGAAAAATTGAAACAAGACGTTCATTTACTACTTTGAAATTTGTGGGGTTAATGGAGTTGAGGGAGAAACACTCTTAGGGAAAAGACCTGACATCTGTGGAAATTAGGGGAAAGTAAACTTATCTCACTGACTGTAACTCCTTTCCTTTCCTTCCTATGGGTTATTATAAATGGAAAGGCTTTGACTTGAGATGATATGCAGTGTTCTGTGTTACTTTTTCCTGTGGGTATAAGGCTAGCTGGAATTATGATGATGGCTTTGGGGCACAAAAACCCCTTACAATGTATCAATCATTTCCCAATTGAAGTGGAGTTACACAGTATTGGAGAGCAATTATGATTTCACTGATAAATGGACAAGAGGATTAGGGATATTCCCTGAAAATTAGCTTTTGGTGGTATACAGCTGCTATGTGCCACATTACAAGTGGATTATGGCCATTAAGTCAGAGTATCAAGAGGATCATGCCAGTACAAGAAGGTTCAGTCTGTTGCTTATGTTAGCTGTGAAGGCTATTTTGCAGCACTTCTTTGCTGCTGGCACAGGAAGCATGGGTAATACTGGGATATGCCCAGGATGCTCATTAGACTAAATTGATTCCTTTATATGATTTCATCCACCTTTCTCATTCACATCAGGTCTGCAGTGTGTGTAGCTTAGCTGTGTCACAGGATCATGTCTTAAGAACTTACTGTATACAGAGGGTTTTTTATGATGGTAACAAACAATTTTTAACTGTCTAAAAACATTAAGAGGAAAAGGGAACTCTGATCTGGAGAATGTTTGGGAAATTCCACTATTCCAAAGCTATGATTTATCACTTAGGTAATGCTAATTTTTTGCTAGCCTTCATAATTTGGCCATCTGCATATGAGACTGATGCTTTATGTTGCAACGTGGAACAGTTTTGTGTGTGTGTGTGTGTGTGTGTGTGTGTGTGTGTGTGTTTACACACACACACACACACACACACACACACGCATGCATGCATACATATATATGCACACACACATGAACACATGTGAATATATGTATATACACATGGATATATACACGTGAATATATGTATATGCACACACACATGAATATATATTCATAAGTGACTTCTCATCTATAATCAAAAAGTTCCTGTAAAAGTTTATACACAGTGTGTGTGTGTGTGTGTGTGTGTGTGTGTGTGTGTGTGTGTGTAAACTTTTACAGGAACTTTTTTATTATAAATGAGAAGTCACTTATGAATTCTTATACATAAGTGTCATTCCCTCACCCACACATGCTTTTTGTTTATATTATATGCCTAGGAATGATGTGAACTTTATGGAGAAAATGCTTTTGAAACATTTCATGTTTTTCTGTTTTCTCAAGTAATACCTTCATTATTTCCACTCATGATTTGTTGTTATTGCATGTCTTTATGAAAATTAATTAATGGGAAAAACCATACACATCCTATTTTCATGAGAATGCCAGTTCAGTTCTACATTATATGGTATGCTATCAGTTCCCATTGGTTCCTATACGGCAAAGGGTAGTATAGGTATAAATATGCACTTATACTTTGTGGATGACTTCAGAGAGGCTTGATTCTAGGCAAGAGGGTACATGAAAGACACCAATGAGTTGATCATGAGAGAAGCTATCTGTAAGGTCTCTGCACTGCAACCTGGCAACTAGGTCAGCAACATTCAACCCCTAAAGCAGTGCCAGCTGAGCCTCAGTGTGCTGATTGGTTCTAGAGCTGCTTTTAAGGAGCTCTTGCAGCACCTGGTCCCTACTGCACAGCAAACTGGATTATGCTGTGAGTAGCTCTTGTCCATGACTTCCCTGGTGCCTGCTTTTGCATTCCTGTCTATATACCCAGCATAGGTGGAGGGAGAAAAAAATTATTTGTGGGGCTGAGTGTGCATGCACCTCATTCCCCAGCAGGTAGATCTGTGGGGGAAGGGGTGGGGCGGAGGCGATAGAGCCATGGGGAGGGCAGATCAAGGCCCCCCATGGTGAAGGAGGGAGCAGGGCACAGGCAGGAACAGGGGCAGGCATGAGTGGGGCCCTGGCCAGGCTGGGTGGTGGGACAAGAGGAGGCTGATGGGGACATATGCCTTGCCCCCAATCCATGTAAAAGGCAGGGGCAGCTGCCGCTGTGCACTGTGCTTTGAGCCCTGCTGCCCTGAGAACCGCACTATGCCATGTGTGTCCTGCTGCCGGGCGGGCAGTGGGTGCAGTGCAGCCCTGCAACAGGATGCACATGGCATCAGCCACTGCATGGGACAGCTGCAGCAGGGAGCAAAGCACAGTACACAGCAGCAGCCACCCTCCACCCCATGCACAGATCTGGGCGGGGTAGGTACATGCCCCCCAGCCTCCACTTGTCCCACCACCTGACCCAGTCGGGGCTCCACTCACCCCAGCCCCTGCTCCTGCCTGTGTCCCATTCCCCCCTCACTGCTGGGACCTTGCTCTGCTGCCCCTCAAGGCAGTGAGGGAGGGAGTGGGGCTGGGACTGGGACTGGGGTGGGAAGCGGCGGGCCCTGCACAGCCAGGGTGGAGCATGGGATGGAGCCACGAGCAGCTTGTTTGGGAGGCACCTGGCATGGGAAGGGGGTGACTCCCACTGCTGCACACACCCTGGGAGGGCATGGGGGGGGGGATGTGCCCCGGATCTGTGTGTGGGGCTAAGGCAGGCTGTCAGTGGTGGGACAGACATGGCATGAGACTCATAGTTTCATAGTTTCTAGGGTCGGAAGGGACCTGGGCAGATCATCTAGTCCGACCCCCTGCCATGGCAGGAAAGAGTACTGGGGTCAAACGACCCCAGCAAGATGGTCATCTAACCTCCTCTTAAAACCCCCCAGGGTGGGAGCCTGCACCACCTCACTTGGAAGCTGGTTCCAGACCCTAGCCACCCTGACCGTGAAGTAGCGCCTCCTGATGTCCAACTTAAACCTTCCCTCTGCCAGCTTGTGACCGTTATTCCTGGTCACTCCTGGTGGCGCCCGGGGGAACAGGGACTCCCCCAGTGCCTGTTGATCCCCCCTGACTAGTTTATAGCAGGCCACAAGATCCCCTCTCAGCCTTCTCTTCTGGAGGCTGAACAGGGTCAGGTCCCGTAACCTTTCCTCATAGGACCTGCCCTGCTGTCCCTTGATCATGCGAGTGGCCCTCCTCTGGACCCTCTCGATGCTGTCCACATCCCTCTTAAAGTGCGGCCCCCAGAACTGGACGCAGTACTCCAGCTGCGGCCTGACCAGTGCCGCATAGAGGGGGAGGATCACCTCCTTGGTCCTGCTTGAAATGCATCTGTGGATGCACGACAAGGGACAGTTGGCCTTCCTAGCCGCCTCCCCCCACTGCCGAGCCATGTTCATCTTGGAGTCAATAACTCGCACCACTCTCAGGCTGCCCTTGCCCTACACACAGATTGCAGGGGGTACATGCCTCCACTTGACTCCCCCACAGTGTGTACAGTGGGGGAAGCCCCCCCCTCATGCCCCGGACAAGTCACCAGGCTCCGATTGTCCCATGATCTGGCCT
This sequence comes from Alligator sinensis, assembly GCF_000455745.1. Lineage (NCBI taxonomy): Eukaryota > Metazoa > Chordata > Crocodylia > Alligatoridae > Alligator > Alligator sinensis. Next base: position 164,528 of record NW_005843261.1, on the reverse strand, counting down.
GGCTGGGGCCCCATTCACCGTGAATGGGGAACCCGGCTAGGCTGGGTCGTGGGACAATCCCAACAGTTCAAGAGGGAGTGGGGCGGGGCAGGGGTGAATGTGGAGTGGGGGGGGGACTGAGCTGTCCCCCCACTTCCCAAGCCCAGTCACAAAGAAAGTAGATTGCAACTTATCTGCCATGCTGGGCTGCCACACACCAGGGCTGTGATCCTGGCTGTGCAGGGTATCTGAGTGTGTGCGCCCCGCCCCTCCCCTCCCTTCTGCTGCAGCAGCCTGTGGCTGGGCTTTCCTGTGTCTATATTTGCTACCCTGCATTTGGGGGTGCTGAGCCCTGGTAGCCCCCCTCTTCTGCCACCTATGGTACCCAGTCCCAGAATTTTGGAACCCCAGTTTGACTTTGGCGTTTCCTCACAACCTCTTCTGGTAACACCTTGGCTCAGTATGTGAACTCTAGTTTCACCTTTGGCTTGCTTCCTGACATCCCCTTCTGGTAAGGTATCACCTCTGGCTCTGTGTGTAAACCCTGGTTTGATTTCAGGTTGCCCCCTGACTACAGATGCTAGTAACTCCCTTGGCTCTAAACAGTATGCCTAATGTTTCTGTGGACCCTGACACTATGAAACAGGCAGACAAAGTTAGGTAAAGTAGAAGAATGAAAGACAGGGTGTTCTTGGCGAAGTAGAAGGGGCAGAGTGATGTAGAGCTCTGAAAGTGGTGATAAGAAACTTAAATTTAATGGAGTAAAGCTAGATAGATGGGAGAGAAATGCAAAGAAGAGAGCACCATGGTCAAATTAATGTGCAATGAATATGAAAAGAGCCTCCATTTGGAACAGATTGAGGAAGGCAATGCATCTGTCTGGGAGGCCAGAGTCATGGGACAAATGCTTTATGATCTGCATTAGTTTCCTGTTGTCTTCTGTGGGGGAATATAAAATGTTTTGAAATTGAACTGTGACAAACTAGCTTGGAATTTGTATGCCTGTATTCCTCTGTGCAAAATGGCCACAGCTAGAGCCAAGAACAACAGGTAAGAAGGGTGTCCTCTCCAAATGACAACTGGCTTCAGAATTCACTCCTCATTACCTTGATTGGTCAGAAGTAGGTTATCTGTTGAGTCTCAGGCAGGCGTGTGGGGTGAGGTGAGGTATAAGTGGAAGGTAATCTGAAGATCTCAGGAATGATTTATGTTTTCTGCTAACAGGCAACTTTTGTGACATTTGTCATGATTATTTGGATTATATTTTTATGGGTTTGTCAGGCCCTGTGAGCCTGGAATAAGGAATCCGGAGCCAGGGAATCTGGTTGTCCTTGTAAAATTGAAATAAATCTAATCAGACAGGGCCTTCTGTCAACCTTTCATTGAAAAATACCAAAACCATTTAAAGTCAGAAACATATTAATGGCTTGAAAAGAATTCCTAGAAATTCTTTTGAATCTACTTATTTATGTTCTTAATGAACAAATATTTACTGGTTTATTAAAGTATTAATATTTCCTTTGGGATCTCCTTTTTATGCACTAGTCCATAGGCTTTGAAAGGAAAAGTTCACGCAACCATATTTACACAGAAGGCATCTGCTCTCACTGTCATAGAATCTTTTTAGCTCTAGTGATATTATTTCCTTTTTTTACTAAGAATCAACAGCTTTAAAAGGCTGACATGCTTACTGCTGCATTAGTTCCCAAATGGGCCGTCACATGGAAATACTGTATTTACTCGCATACCATGCTTCCATTAACACATGCACCTTATTTTAGGAAAGAAAAATAAAGAGAGATTTTTTTTTTTCTAGAGACTTAACTACCACAGCATGGGCTCAGCGTGGCTGAATGGTCGATCTAGGGAGGGGGACAGAGCCTCAGTGTCACTCGATTTTTTTTATTTATTTATTTACTTTTTTTTACTATACTGCACTGCAGTTCTATGGCTCAGCAGCTGTAATAGGGTTAAGTCTAATGGTGGCCCTGATGGGTAAACTCTGTCTCTCTCTTCTGGGCTGTGAGAGAAGCATAGCCCATGGCAGAAAGAACCATTACATGTCAGTCATTACATACTTACATTAAGACACGCACTCAAGTTTTGTGGGCTGATTTTTGGGGAAAAAAAGGGTGAGTGGTTTGTGAGTAAATGTGTTAATAGTCCTCAAGCTTATACCCAGTAACCATCTAGTGTATAAACTCCTATGATCAACCCACCACAGCACTCCAATCCAATTCTGGAAGCTCGGCTAAAATTCTGGGTACAAGGTTGACTGACTTTGCCATTGCTTGAGTTCAAGCTCACCCCTCTCTGAAGTGTGTTTGGAGCACAACTGGAGGCCTCAACTACAGGAGGTCTGCCAAAGGCAATTCCATAATTCTCTGGTCCTACTTACTGGCCCTTTTACAATCCCATTCTTCTCTCTACTACCCAGAAGCAGGGAGAATTCCAAAAGAAGAGACAAACAGTGTACATAGTGATTCCTGGAAGAGCTTCACATAGCAATAGGGAAGCTGGAATAAAGCTTAGTGCTGTGATCAAGAAAAATGATATACATGTGGATAGCTTTTCATAGGCAAAATGTGATGTATATGGAGGCAAGGGCAGCTTAGGCTGGTTGAGAATGATCTCAAGGTCAGCCTAAATATCAGTAGAGACATACTCTCATTTATCCAGTAGTTAAAGTGGCTTTATTTTTGACTACTAGCTCATTCATCCAGGTTTTCAGGTTCTCATATATCCCAAACTAAATGCACTTTAGCTGATGTGTACCCTTTCAAAGTCTTTCACAGGGGAAGATAAAATTAAGAATTAGTAGAGCTAAACATCTTATCTGACAAGAGTGACCTAGATTTATGTCTTGCTCCATGCTTAGACTCTGATCTGGCTGAGATGACTCTGTCAAATTGAACGATACATGCTGATTTAGCATTGTCACTCTTTCTCCTTACCCACCACCTGACAAACTCTTATTGGCCAGCTTATATCACTGCTATGTCAGGCTTGGATAATTATTTCTGTTTCAGACTTTATTGGTAAGAAGAGTAAAAGTCATACAGTTCATGGATGAGAGGTCCACAAGGGTTGTTTCTTTTTTATTTAGCCATTATAGCCATCACTTCAGCTGCAAACCATAAAAGCTGGGTGGTCCTGCAACAGGAGCTCTAAAGTCATTACTTCTGAAAACGGAACATGGCAGTCCTGTTCTAATTAGGGCAATTGCTAACAGCGCAGAAACCTGTCAAAGAGAGACTGTAAATGTTATTCTTACTGTTACCTGTTGTTAACAGATGCTTCATTTCCGCTATCTCGTCATATAAATTTATTTTCACTGGAAATAGCTGCAGGGGAACCATGCTGTATAGACCTGTACATCACTGTGGCACTAATTCTTCACAACATTTGTCAACAACAGTCTGCAGCTGTGCATTCCTAATTACTAAGGGATTTGGATATACCTGGTAAATAACAAGTAGAAAAACAAATCACAAATGCTCTTTTGCACTACATAAATGTATCTTTCTTTCCCTCTTTCTTTCTTTGTTTTCCTACAATATTTTTGTTCATGTTTTAAACAAGTTGAAATATTTATTATAGCTTCTTGAGATTTCTACAAGGGGAAAAGAACCATCTTTGCAGTCTAAATTTCATTTTCACACACCTTTTCACCCCCAGGTTATGGCTCTATAAAAGAATGCTGAAATACTATAAGCTAGTCATTGTTGTAGTCTTTTGATAAATCCGCTCCCCCATGGTCTGGGTCCAAGAGGTTTAGATAAGTCTATGAGTGGCCATGTCTGTTCAGGCCCCAGTATCTAATTAGGTTAATGTATCACTAAATGATAATCTACCATTTTCATGACACTGATATATGTGTGTGTAAACTTTTTTTTCTGACTTAACAGGTTGATTTTCCCTCTCCCCCCCCTTCGCCCTCTCTGCCCCATGTGTTCTTTTTTGTGTATTTTGCTGAACTACTGTGCTAACAAGATCTCTGGCTTCTTACAAGAAGAGGTTTCTGTTCTTTATTGGCTGGGCTTTTTGAGTCCTTGTATTCAATCCCATGGCCCTTTTATGTATCTAGCACCATAATTTTTCAACACCCTGTCTGATCAGTTCCACAATTTAGGCATCAATGGTCAAACTCTATTGATCTGAGAGTAAATAGTGTCATCCCAAAGGAAGACCTATCTGGTTAGCACAGTCATTGTTTTAAGCACTTGACTATAGGTCAAAGAACTTGTTAATGACAATGATTAAGAGCTTCCAGCATAATAAGACATAGCTGTCAGCACTGCCCATCCTTTTAGTAGATGTGACCATGTCAGTGTTCTCAGACAAAAAAAGAATAATGGGGAGAGAGGAGAAGGAGAAAGGTGTGCACTAGGATGGCCAATGACCCATCCCCAGAATACAGGACATCCCCTTGTGGGGAGGAGGGGACTGGCCCCCTCAAACAATCAGCAACGAGGTGTGGGGCCACTGGGCCCACTAGCCAATTGGCAGCAAGGGGTGGAGCCACCAAAAGCCACTCCCCTCCCCGGCTAGCTTGGAACCATGCTCCTCCTGGCTGTGTATAGCCCTGCCTCTAGGCACAGCCCATAGAATTGCAAGGAGAAATGATTTACAGGTATTTCTACCGATGAAATGAAAATTGGGACTTTTTCAGCCTGTTCCTCATTTTAGAACAGACGTGGAACAACGGGTTTAAAAACAGGGCAGTCGGGTATCAAATTGGACCAAGGCCACCCTAGTGTGCACACTTCCAAGTTCAGCACCCAGATTAGTTTAATTTGGGTACGAGCAGTTGTAGCCTCCCTACTCTGTCCTCACTAGTTCTGCACTTCTTGGTGATTATGCATGGTTTGGTTGTTTTTTTTTGTTTTTGTTTGTTTGTTTGTTTGTTTTTGGCCTCTTCTGCTGGTATTTCACTATTAAGTGACATCTTTTGATACCAAGCTTTTTGTTAAAGTGTAAACAATTCCTCCATTTATGCTTGAGAGTCTCCATGTTTTTTATGTGCTGTTGACTGAACTGTTACAGTTCAGAGAACAATATGTAGCTGTTACTGGATACTAGCATTAAGGCCTTTGTTGCATAATTGCTTTTCTTCTCAATTTGCTAGATAGAGAGTGACATCCCTTCAGATCTCTGACATTATTCTTTAGATGTTAAAAGCTTGCTTGAATTCAGTTTCTTATGACCACTTTGAGATGCTGAGCATTTGTAGCGATTATTGTGATTTTCATATCAGACTTAATAAACTGAGCACAGTGTGAACTGCAGTTTCCTGAATGAAAATATTGAATCTAACAAATGGGCTTAACAGTATACGAAGGGGATATTGTATTTGCCTTTCAGAGAGAGAAAATTCTGATCTCCACACCTTTGCATTAAGAATTAGTCCACCAGATAAATTAAGCCTAAACTAATTCCATTTTCCCCCCTGAGAATAAACAAATGGATTCCTCTCTGTGTTAAAAGGATCACAACTTTCTCAATATGAACATTATTTCTTCTATAAAATACCTACTTCCCAAGAGAGCTACCAGGGTAAAGGTTAGTCTCTTAGCTGTTTCTCTGGAGGAAAGGATCCAAAGAGGAGGAACTGATGTTTTGCCTTTAACTTTTTCAGATTAATATTTTTGTATATACAAATCATTTGAATTTTTTTAAAAAACACCCATTTGGTTGGGAACAGCAGCATCACTTGAAATAGGTACCAGGTGGCAAAACTGATTTAATCAGCTCTCCCAATGCTAGACTATTCAGGACCAAGCACATCACATTTAAGCTCTTTGGGAGAGGTGCTATTTTCTTGTTCTTTGTTTGTACTGCAGTTAGCAGAACAGAATCCTCCCAGGAGCTACCACAATAAAAATAAGTCATAACAATTTGTTAATAATATTTCTGCAATGTGCCAGACTAAGCGATGGAGAACCTGTATTGGAAAATTTTGTACCCACAAAGAATGAGATAAAATAATCAGATTACCCCTTCTAAGTTAATAGTCTGGTTTAGTTATGCAGATTGAAGAAATGTTGAAAAAAGATTGGGACCAGAAATTCCCAACTGGCATTATAAAGTATGAGAGCTGGGAATGCTGCTAGGCAGAACACAAGTGGATTTTATCAGAGATTTCTTTATAGCTTCTTAATTTTATCTCAGCATCACTCCCTCTTATCCTGAATCTTTTGCTCTTCCTCTTTTGTGCCCTTTGAAGAAGGTTTAGTGCAGAGAATAAAGTCTAAGGATAAGTTTTTGTTTAATTAATGTTATTATATTAGGGTTTAGATGGTAGGGCAGAGTGGTCTGGCTAAGGCAGATCTGGCTATAAGGATTGGGAGTTTGGTGGGCAGTAGGTGTGTGTGAAATGGGCACTATTCACTTTGGAGTTGGTCCGAATTGGGGACAGTGATTTGATTTGTTAATTTGGATCGCTGTCCCTGATTCAATTAGGCCGAATCTGAATCTGAAAATTTGATACTGATTCGGAGAATCGGCGATTCAGCCACAGACACAGCTTTAAATGTTTTTTCTACATACCTCGAAATGCCAGGTGTGGCTCGTGAACACTGCAATGCTGGGGCAAATGGAATGTCCCACAGAAGCGCAGGGGGGGTCCCCCGTGTGCTTGGCGGTGAAACTGGAAGTGGACCGGAAGTACTTCTGGTCCACTTCTGGGTCTGCCAAGGAGTGCACAGGGGGCTCCCCACCACCCTGGCTTGGTGATTGTCCACAGGGGGACCCCAGGTGCCCCAACAGACCCAGGAGGCACCAGTTGCTGAGCCAGAGGGGTCAGAGGGGTGCTCCCCAGTGTGCTCTCCGGAGGACCCTGAAGTTAACCGTAAGTGCTTCTGGTCCACTTCTGGGTCTGCTGCTGAACGTGCTGGGGCATTGGCAACATGTAGGGGGTGCACACAGGTGCACATGCCCCCCTGAGCATGGTGGTGCACCCCCTATGAAAAGGCACCGTTCGCCCCCTCCCCCTCTTACCGCTGACCCCGCTGGCAGCATCTGCAGGAGCTCACCTCTCACCGCTGCTGCATTCCCACCAGCACCACCATGCCCCCCAGCCACTGGGGGCACATGGAATTCATGTGCTGGGAAGCCCCTTACGCTTCTGTGGGACTCTCCATGCACCCCACCATTGCAGCATTCACGAGCTGCCTGCTACCTATAGGTATGTAGAAAAAAAAATTTAAAGCTGTATCTATGTCCAGATCGCCAAATCTTTCTGAATCTCTCTGAATCGACTTGGAGGGTTCTGATTTGATTTGGGGAGATTACAGGGTCCTTTGATTTGATTCAGTAGCTGAATCTCCGAATCCTAATCGGGTCGAATCTCCACCAAATCGAATTGGGGACTAAAGCTTCACACAGCCCTAGTGGGCAGCGGCTAGGGTACAGGTATTTACTTATTTACTTTACTCATTTTCCTCAGTAAGTGTAAACATGGAAGTGCAGCATGGGGCAGTTAAAGTACTGCAGTACTTGCAGTCTGAAGCAATTTCATGTCCATGTGATTCCAAATAAATGCAGAATTGGTGAGATAGTTGCACTATAGATATGGCATTCTGGATATATTTTAAAAAGTGAAAAATATGATAGAAAGTTGGAAACATAACAGAATGGAGAACTCAGTTAATAAGGACTCACAGAGGAGCTGGAAATAAGCAGGTAATGAGGAAAATATATTTTAAAAAAGGGATATGTTTAATTAAATGAGAAATGAGAATGAGAAACTGTGCCTTAAAACGGATACATTCCTTATAATGTATATATTACCAAGTCATTCACTATATGGACTGCAACACAGCATGGGCACCTATACATGTGCTGGATGTCTGCTCCAATGTGTGCTATTTAGCATGATCCAGCAGCCTCCACATCACATGTATTCAGTGTCCCTGTGCTCCAAAATGGCAGCCGGAGTGCTTTCACTAAAGCTGGTTGAATGAGCTTTAGATAAAGTGCCCCCACCACCTTTCTTCACATGCAGGATGCTGAATACCTGTGATGCTGTGGGTGCTTTAGAGTGGCTCTCAGAGCTGTTCTGATTAAAGTGCTCCCCCTCCGCCCCAGAGCACATGTAAAGATGCCCCCACATTTTCAATCCCTAGCACTGCAGCAAATGCAGCTGTGCAGCACACTTAGTCTGCCTTTCTGGTATTCTGAGAATAAAGTTAACTTTCTAACTCCCATCCAGAGGACAATGAGGAACACTTTGGAAACATTTACAGTTGAAACTAAATGGACTATTACTCTCATTTTTATTGGCAATATTTTCCTGGCACCTAGCTAAATAGCATGATTCTGTATGATAAATTATAATTCTACATTCTGAACTGGTATAAATCGTGGTCTCTGTTGACCTTGAAAGCTATATCATCTATCACATACAACACAAACTTAAATTGAGTTGTACTGCTTTACACCCACTGAGGATTTGTCCCATATTATTTAGATTGTTTTCCAGATACACTTCCAATCAGGGTATTCATCTTTCAGCAAAAACATCTCAGTATATTTATACACAGACACACACACACTTTTAGAGAGAAAATAAGTATTTGTTAGGTACAATAATGAAAGCTGATAGGTAAATGTTCAGCATCAAAAGACTGTGAAAAATAATCTTATGGCACTAACATGCTATTACTAAAAGGCAATGGTAGATATAAATGGTTTGAAAGAAAGAAAAAAGTCTCATTTAAGCTATAAACTAAAACAATAAAAGAGAAGCTTTTCAAAGATGTTTGAATTAGAGACGATTAGATACTTCAAATTATTGATTGAAAATTAGCTCACTGATTGGCCTTCTGCACCAGTACCTGCTTTGCCACAAACTGTCCATTCAACGAACTGCTTCTGCTAATGAATTGGACATGCAGACCATTGTAGTTTCAGAACAAACAGGGTTTAGAGAGAGTTAGAATTGGATGGGGTATCACAAAGCAGATTACAATCAGTCAAGAAAAAGTGAGTTGTGAAGCAATGGGGAAAAAGCTGTAAGGAAAGTAGTGTCAAGGAAATACAATACAGAATGGTCACTTAGAGGGAAAGGCTATTGAACTGAACAGAATGGGCTTGGAGAAAAAAGGGGTGTAGTTGCAAGTGATGCAAGATGAAGAAAAAGTCGCTGCCTATTTGGCTGAAGGTAGTGGGAAAGGTTCTACTGATAGGTGGATGACAAAAGAAAGGGGAGTGGTTTTCCACAGGGCGGAGACCACCCAAATTGCCTATTGCGGGTGGAGGCGAATCTGATTTGTCCTTTGGTGGTTTTGTTAAATATTGCACTTGAATGGGGAACAACCATTTGTTTATAAAACAAGCACAATGCAGTAGATTTTTGTTAACTAAGTAACACAAAATTTGTGACAGCTGCTGTTTAGCATTTTGGGACAATGTACGTAGGAGAAGATTAAAGCCAGTTTAACATCACACAACAGAAAAGATGAAAGCAGCCATCAGAGCTGTCTAGGTGTAGTGAATTAACATCCTATTCTCTACCATACTAAACAGTGGGAGGAAGAAGGTTTCTTTTCACAAGTTGCCAAGTGCGTTAACTCCAGACTCTTCAAGAATATATTGTGGGGCACATGTCATGTTGTATACTATCCATCATGGTAGCAGACAATGCTAATACAACATGATTTGTCTATATGCTGGTATGACAGTGAGAGAAGCAGGCTTGAGACATGCCAGATTTGTTTGCGTTTGTCTCGCATTTTAAAAGTAAGATTGGACTATAAGTATACTTATCTGCTGTAACAATTTACGGCATTAATTTAAGAATTAAAACAGCTCTTTTCTTTTGCATGCGGGTGCAGTATACCTTGTTTGTAGGGAGGGTAAGGCCATACTTTAAAAATAAAGTTTGACAGATTTATTGTAGTAGCTAGCTTTCTTAAGCTGCTAATGGCTTGCCTGCCACTTGAGATGTCCAACTACTTAAACTGTTTACAGCACAAAGCACTGCTTCCTACTGGTAGAACCAATGCTACCATTAATGTAAGCTGTAATAGTGTCAGCAGTCACAATGGTCCACAGAATATGCAGGAAGCAAAATTTTAAGGCGAGAGAATATTTTATTGGACAATTGTTATGGTTGGAGATGTTAGACAAGCTTTTGGGCACAAAACCTGAGGAAGTGCATTTTGTACTTGAAAGCTTCTCTAATATCTCTGCCAACTGTAAGGATTGTCCAATAAGTTATTCTTTGACCTCACAAATCTTGCCTCTCATTTAATGTAAGTTGATGTATTTAAACTTTTTGTTTTCATCAAGTTCCACCTCTGACTTCATTCTGGACTAATGCAGGCTTTTGAACTTGCCTGCTAATACAGGACAGGTTCCCAAAAGGCTTATCAATTCCCACACAGTCTAGCTGTCTGCCAACATCATTTTTCCACTCCACCCAGTAATGTCCACTACTGTCAGTATGATATGACGGCCATCTATTTAAATGGGTGGAAGGATTTAGAGTCTCTCCATTGTTACCACAACTGATGTCTAAACAGCTTACTCACTGAGGTCACATCAGGGAAGTAGGAACAGATAACCTGACCGTTAATTACTTAATTTGTTTGGAAGGTTTCGGCATGGTGGAAGACCTTTGTGAATCCCCTAGAATTGGAAAGTGATATGGGGAATGAAACATATGAGGCACAATCACCCCTTTATTCTCCCAGGAACAGGAGAGTAAGCAAAAATCTTCTCCCTACCTATGAGGACGTTTTAGCTGCTGTGTATGAGCAGATGAGGTTGGAGACAGTATAGAGATGGCACATATGGTATTACTGCTATTGGTTGGGAGTGAATGTGACCTGAGTAAGCAGTCAGACCCTGAATTTTCTTCTTTCTATCTGTAACAGAGCAAAGGGTGCTCTCTTATTGGCAGAGGCCTAAGTGGCAGCTAGGCAGCTTGCAGCTGCCTGCAATGCCAGTTAGGCAGAATGGCCTGATTGTGAGCAGGGCCCTGTTGTGCCCTATAAGAGCTGACCCCTGAACTGCAAAGAGGCAGCAGTTTGCTGCAGGCAGCTGGGGAGAACAGCACCCGGCTGGGCTGATGCTCAGAGCTCTTGATGCTAAGATTTTGCTGGGACTGTGGAGAAGGAGGCAGCTCCATGGTCCTGGGCATGACTAGAAACTGCACCCTGCCAGGGACAGATGGCCTGGTGAGACTGGCTGTGGTGGGACAGTCTCCTAGAAATGCCAGGCCAGTTACCACCCCAGTGAAAGGTGGGTATGAGGCACTTCCTAAACCCAGCCTCACATCCCTGGTGGTTGAGATTGAGCCCAGACTCACTGAGAGTCTTGAGGCAGGGCCCAGGTCAGTGGAGGGACCTGTGGTAGCACCCAGATTCTTGGTAGAGGTCTGAGGCTGCATATAAGAGCCAGCTTGAAGCTCCAGTGGGTGGGGCCCTGAGCCTTGGGGAGCTATTAAGGAAGCTCCTGGGGCCAGGGATAAGGGGGTAGTCCATGGAGGGCTTGGGGACAGGGTTTAGAGGCCCAAGGTATGTGGGCTTGGAGGCCCAAAAGTCTGTGTGTAAAAAGAGAACCCAGGGTGAGGGCGCTGGGACTGTGAGCTCCAGTGGTGAGTGAGAGTCCCACATGAGACTCCAGAGCTTGGGTCCCAGTGCTAGCTAGCTGGAGGAAACATCTGCAAGGTAGGGGATACAATAAGGGAAGGTCAGAGTTGTACACATAGGCCCTTGTCATCAGGGCAGATAAATGGATAGCCTCCCACCTGATTAACATGGGATAATTAGTAACGTCAAGGCATGGCAGGAGAGGAGGTGGGCGGCTGGCCCTAAGACAAATGGGTGGGCCTATGTTTAGACTTGCCCTGGGACACCCACTTGTTACACTATATCACAGAGCTGTTTTAACAAAGAAAAGAGAAGTGTTGGGGTAGGTCTTTCTCCAGGCAGTGGGATAGAACAGGAAATCCAAGCCAGGGTTCTTAATAGTATAAAAACCAGCTACTACTCTTCCTGACCTTCTCCCACATGTGCAATCTTGCCCTAATGGAGGTTGAATCTTCTTTAGTGCCAAAAGGATTGTTTGCAATGCCTCTTGACCCACTTATTCCTTAAAGGAGAAACTCAACTTTTGTAAGAAAAAAGGCACTAGATCTAGCCCTTTCTATTTGTGAGGAGTCTGTCACTTACTTGTACTTAGCAATGCTTCCGTGAGATGATCATCACTTCATCAGAGACAATGTAGAGACTTTTTATTGACTTCAGTGGCTTTACATCAGGTCCTGATACTGCAGTAAGTTGATTTATTCATGTACTTCATTGTTTGAGCCAATCTTAATCAACTGTATTAAGTTAAACATTAAATGTGGATAGTATTTTACAGGCTTGCAAATTGTAAGTGATATTTGAAAATGGGTTGTGTACTGTAATACAGTATTCAAAATATGGATGATAATCTATAAAGTGGGTTGATGAAAATTAAAGCAATGCCTCTTTTTAGGCATTGTGTTTAATAGTATGATTTCCTGATGTTTTAATAATTAAACATTATGTGCCTAGAGATAACCAGGCTCAGCTCAGTTGTGTGAGGTGCTTGCTCCCTCTAGCATGTGAAATTGATGGCAGTTTCACTTGTTAAAATAAAAGAGTATCTGTCTCAGTTGAAGCAAAAGAAAATTATGAGAGAAGAGATGCAAAACTCTTAGGGGTCTATTTACCACTTGATACACACATGTAACTCCTGTTGACAGTAATGGCTGCTACATGCTGATAGACTCATCTGCTTCATGCTTCCTAATGAGTGAAAGAGGAAAGAATCTCTTGCAGCTCCTTTAGAGAGTGTATAAGAAATCCTGCAGGCATTGAAGGGGAGAGATCACTGTAGCATTGATGCACTGTCAGAAGCAGGATGCATCCCAAATGCAAAGCAGTAGAACACACCCTTGGGAAGTAAAGGTCTCTTACAAATTTCTGTCAGGTTTCAGCAATCCAGGGAATAGGACTGCAAGTGTGGAGATGGCTGTTTTCGGGCACAGCAATGAATCTGATACATACAAAACCAGCACAAGAATTAAGCTGAATTCACTTTGTAAGCGGTGCACAGCATGGGCCATGTTTTGATATTATTTCTTATGTCAGTGCTTGTGTGAATCTTATACAAAAACTGATTCCTTAAGGGCATGTGCACATGTTTGTGGGACCCACTCTATGATCACATGGCTTACTTTAACTGGTATGATTGTAGATCAGGTCCACATGTGCTTACACATTTGCTGGTGCTGGGAGCCAGTCTGGGAACACGATCTAAGTAAGTCATGGTTGGGGGGTGGCAGGTAGGGTCAAAGGGGTGTTGGTGTGTCTGCAGGAGGGAGTTGTCTGTCTGGAGGGGGGAGGGGGGTCTGAGGGATAAAGTACCTGGTTAGGGTAGGGATGGGAGGTAGGAAAAGTGCAGCCTTAGGGTTGGGGCAAGTGTCTGTCCTTTTTCTAACCCTGGAGCTACATTAACATGCCCAGATGTTTGGTAGATTGGGGTAACTCATGCCTACTCTAACTTAGTGTACCTCTTAGGCCAGGGGCAGGCAATTATTTTGGGCGGAGGGCCGCTTACTGAGTTTTGGCAAGCGATCGAGGGCCACATGACAGGCAGCCGGGGCAGATAAATATTAATTTTCTTAATTTTGGGGGGGCCCCGTGGGCTGGATAGAATAGCCTGGCAGGCTGCATCTGGCCCCAGACTGCATTTTGCCCTCCCCTATCTTAGGTAAATTAAGTTGGATCAGGCTGGTCATATTTTTTCCTGATCTACCCTCCCCAAATATGTGTACAGATAGGCACTTAAATAACTTAACCCTGGTTAGGTTAATAAGTGTAACATCTGCACATACCCTGTATAGTTACTAGGTGAGTTCTGATGAGAAGCAGAAAAAGAACCATTTTTGGGGGAGACAAAATCTGAGCAGCCTGTAAGTGTGTTGGAGCCCTGAAATATGCGCTTGTGAATCTGTTAGATTATAGCTCTAGTTACAAAGTAAATCACTGTACATATATTTCCTCATTGTTATGTGCATATATATGTACATGGCCACCATATATATGTACATGGCCACCAGGCAGTCTGGAGAGCAGCTGCCACAGGTAAATCTGGTGGGAAGTGGGAGGGAGGATTGAGGCCTCCATAGAGAGGGAGGGGGGTCAGCAGGGCTTGGGGCCCAGGACCACAATACACAGCCACAGGGCCCAGGAGGGGAGTGGGATGGGGCCCTGGGTGGCTTGTCTGGGGGAGGTGGGGCTGGCTCCCCACCACTGAACACACTCCTGGGGTGGGAGGTGGCAGGGGGACCACTGCCCCCAAGGTCTGTGTGTCAGGTGGGTGCAAGCTACCCACTGCAGGCTTGGGCTCCCACCCTGCTGCACTCCCCTGGGGCCTCCACAGCCCAGTGGGTGAGACCTGATGCAGTAGAATCAGAGTAGAGCTTGGCAGGGAAGCTCCTTGCTACTGCAAGCCCCACGTCACTCTGGCGAGGTCTCCCCTGTGTGTCCAGCAGCAATGGGGACAGTGGTGTGGGGTTGTATCCCTCACTTCTGCTGGGCAGGCAGGGGGCATGTCACCAGGGCAGTGGGGGGCTCACAGCAGCAAGGAGCTTCCCCACCTCATCTGCTCTGTCCTGCCATGCCGGGTCCCACCCACTGGGCTGCAGAGGCCCCGGGGGAGCGTGGCAGGGTGGGGAGCCCAAGCCCACAGTGGGCAGCCCATCTCCCACACCCACTCCATGCACAGACCTGGGGGGCACGGGTCTCCTTGCACCCACCCCTGGAAAGTGCACAGTGGGAGTCCACAGTGGCAGACAGTAGGCCCCCGCTGCCTGAGCCCACAGCAGGAAGCCTGCACTCACCCTACCATGGGCTCCACTCTGGCTGTGCCACCCACAATGGGGAGCCAGGCTCTGCGCTGCACTAGGCTGCAGCAGATACCACCTCCCACAGGCAGCTGGGGCAGCCGTGGCGTGGGCCCTGCTATTGGGAGCAGGGGGCTGTGGACCCAGGTCTCTGGCCTTGTAGCCCTGGCAGCTGGGTCCCCACCACTGGTAGGGTTAGGGGGCTGTGAGGGGGAAAGTGAAGGGCACCGGCAGGGCTGGGTGGGGTGGGGAAGTGAGGGGCCTGGATCTGTGTTCTGAGAGCTAAGATGGCAGGGGGAGCTCTGATTTTCCATGATATAAAACCCAAAAATCAAATATCAAAATGTATAGGTATTTAGAATCTATTTCATCATAGTGATTGAGGCACTGTTAGGCTTCCAAAATTACTTAAAAACTGTAAATATATCAATAAAACATTGTTTCGAATTGATATATATATATATATATATATATATATCTCACAAATTCTCTGATAAAAATCCAAAACCTGCAATTAAAATGAAAAAAAATGCCAGTATATATTCTATTCTATTGTGGTGGGGTTTTTTTTTCATTTTAATTGCAGATTTTGGATTTTTATCAGATAATTTGTGATTTTTAATCAGAGAAAACCAGGATCCCTGGTCATCACATAGTAGTTTTATGATATGGTTTGCAGTTAAGTGCACTACTTCAAACCCTATGAGATCCAGTATCAGAACAAGGGTTTTCAATAGGCCAAGTCATGACCTATGGCACCATGTTATAACCATTAGCCAGTTCATTTATAAAAAGGATTTAAGGTCTTACGCTGTCCCATGCTGCCAAACTACAACTACCTTAACTTCTGCTGCATTTTTTCATATACACCTTATGACAGAACTTGACCATTTTATTACAAAACATTTTTTTGGGGGGGTGTTATTCTTTTTGTGTATGTATTCCTACTGCTACTGACCAGTGTCCTTTCTCTTTATCAAATTAGCATATTTGACACTTTTTTTTAGTAAACAAAACACCACATGCTTGCAGCTGGAAATAATTTTATTGTAGATCTTTATATTAAAACACAGCTTCATTTTGTAAATAAATCATTCTCACAAAGAAGCCCCCTGAAGTGTTTTGCAGACAATAAAAGTTATAAAACTGGTGGACATTTTTTGAAGTTTGAAATCCTGACAATTTTGTGAGGAAAAATGTGAAGGATTAAAACATTTGGGGAAGATTTTTCAGCTATATTTCACCTAGCTCCAGTATTTAGAGCTAGGGGTTAAATACTTGTGTAGGTCACATGAAGGAGAGTATCAAAGGGAGAGAGAAATAAATAGAATCAAAGAAAATAATGGATGAGGTTTGCAAATATATATGATTATGGAGCAAGATCCATGATGCTTGTGCTAAGAGGGAGGAGTTTAAGGCGAAGGCCCCTGAATGGTTATCAGACTGAGCTAGAGAGACTGGCAGAGCCAAAAGGAGAATATACTGGAAGTCTGTGAGGGAGTCTAGCAAAAGGCCACCAAGGGATTTAAGAACAAGAAGGGCAGTTTTACAGTGTAACCTAAAAAGACACAGTAGTGGAGCATGATAGTATATGGGCAAAAGCACTGCCTGACTGTGCTGAAATCTGAAAAGCTGGGACCTGGGAAGCTATTGAGAGGTATCCCAGTAACTAAAATAAACTGTTGTGAGGAGATTTAAAAAAAAAAAAAAGTTAGCATTTCTACCCATATATCTACTGATCAGATCTGAGTTCTGAAACATTTTTTACCTTCCTTGTGTATTCTGCAGAAGATGCTCTGTGATATTCAAGACATTTCCGCTTCTGCTGAGCACTGTTCTTTCTCCAGTTTTTTATAAATTACAGTGTATTGAAAAAAATGGTCTTGGATTCATACCCTCACACAGACCTTGAGGGCAGTCCTCCTGCCCTGGGATTGTGTGCAGCGGTGGGGAGCCAGCCCCACCTCCTCCCCCAGACAAGCCACCCAGGGCCCCATCCCACTCCCTTCCTGGGCCCTGTGGCTGTGCATTCTGGCCCTGGGCCCCAAGTCCCAGCCCTGCTCAACTCCCTCTCTCCCTCCCTATGGGGGCCTGAATCCTCCTTCCCGCGCCTCAAAAGACTTACCTGTGGCAGCTGCTCTTCAAGCTGTCCGATGGCCATGTGCATGTATTTACACATGATGCCCCCTGCCTGACAGCCCTCCTCCCGCCCCTTGCAGGCTGGAACTCTGCCAGCCTGCAGAGAGCTCTTTGCAAAAGTGAAAAATCCACATGTTTCTCCACTGAAAAAGAAAAATCCACATTTTTCTTGGGTAAAGGAAAAATCTCCTCCCCCTCCCTCCCCGATTTTCCCATTGGAAACAGAAAGCCCAGATCCCTAGTGATAACCTGCATGAAATGAGTTGGTGGCTGTAGTCCATTTAAACATCCCCTGTTCTCAGAACTATGGCATAGTCAGTACTAGTCAGAGAGATTAGACAGGCTACAGATGGCACAGAGTATATTGCCCTTTCATTCTTTTATGGACAGGCTTTGAATCTTTTCCATGGTGAATAGTGCCAGCCTTTTGCTGTGCTCAAATGAATGTTCCAGTGTGTTCAAGGTTATACTCATCTCTACACAACATTAGTTGGTAAAAGACAAAGGACGCTGATCTGTAAGGAATAAGGGAAGATTCATTTTACAAATGATTTTCAGTTACAGTATCTAAAGAGAGATCAATATTTTCTATTTGCTTTAGCTCTAAACTTGTTTTCCTTCATCATCTAAGGGGTACTCACTCGTGCTTACTACCATAACTTCAAACTCTTCTCACTTAATAAATTGTACAATAGTAAGACAAACAGCAGTACTTTTCATGATCTTTTGTATCATACAAGAATGCATCAGTTTCTGCCAAAAGAAAGAAGTCTTAGTCAAAATTTATAAAGAACCTATATTGGAATGAGATATTATTGAATGTGAAAACATACATTTATTTTTATTTTAAAAAAAGGATACTTACCGCATCTATCATAATTAACCATCAAAAAAGATGCAGGTCAATGACATTCTATCACAACTGGCATTGACCCATGCTAAAAATCCTAGTACCATATGCAAACTGTGTATGATACCTGAAATTAAATTACACTGTAATTACTCTAAACAAAACAGAGTAACCTCCCTATTCTATATATTGTAGTTTCTAAGGAGGCTCTTGCTATCTTGTGGTGGCTTGGATTATAGAAATCTTGGAGAATAAGAGGTTTGTTAGTATAAAAAAATAATATAATTATAAAATATTCTACAAAAAAAAAAAAAGAACAAAAAATGTAGTTAATAGAGTTAGAGGGAATCCCACTGGATTTCCTATCCCTAAACTTTCCAGGAATTGCCATTCTTGTCCCACAGAACTCCTATACCTAATGCCAACTATTATGATATCCAAATACGCTCAAATTTATCAGCTCCACAACATTCACTTTCAGTTCAAGCACCTAACTAGCCATGTCATATATATTCTGTGATTCTCTGCCAGACAAGATATTTAGCTGAACTCCCCCACTCCCGTCACTTCAGTAGCCAAATGACTCCAAATGTTTTATGTAATGATTTTCAAAACACAGCTGTGAAGTAGGGCAGCTCTATTGTGCCTATTTTCGAGGTGGAGACCTGAGACAAAGAAAGATTAGGGCCCAGATTCACCAGGATATGTAGTCATCTAATTCTCATTGATTTAAATGGTTGTTCGAATTGTGTACAGCAAGATACTGCAGAGCTTGCTGATGCCAGAAAAGAACTTAAAATTCTGTTACTCCACTCTGATTTCTTTCATATCAGTGGTTATTTTGTCAGACAAATGTTCTTCTAAAATAAATTTTATCAGGACAATACATTTCTGTCTCCAGATGGTCAACTTTAGTTGATCTACTTCCTTTCTCTGGAATGGTTTGTGTAGGTGTGTAGGAATGCTCAAAATGCTATTATCTATCTGTGTTGAAATTTGTTATTTATTAGGTACGATCCTGCTGCTCCGCCTCCCTGATACTTTTATTTTGTCTTAAAAACAGCATGACATCAGATCAAATTTTTCTCTTTACTCTAGTTATCCAACTCCTTGCTTCTTGTCATTTTTTCCCGTTAGATACATTTTAGTTACATTTCTACACACACACACACACACACACACATCTCACAGTTAAATGTATTTATTAGGATTCTTTAATTCTTTTCTTTATACGGAACTGTAATAGTGTCTACCACGTCCTCGGTTACTACCCTAACTATTGGACTATCAAAACTTTCCATTACTCTCAAATGTACAGCAGCTTAAAGTCTTTTTCATAAGTATAAAGTATAAGACAAGTATAAAGCATTTTTAACTTGCACTTGCATACAGGCCTTTAATTCAATCAACATAGAAGCTGTATAGCAGCCCCTAATGAAATTTGCATTCCTGTCAAATTTTGTTACCATCATGAGACTACCCCATGACAGCATGGCATCTACCATTCCAAGCAATAGCTTAGAAATAGACCCTTTTGCTATTAGAACTGTAATCAACTAAGGATGTGTGATTGCACTAAGACTCTTTTCCATCTGTATCACAACTATTCTGCATCTCATTGCTGATTAGACTTCCACCTGGAGTCAGCATCCAGTATCACATAGAAGGGAATCTCTTTAACATAACTGATTACATTCCAAATCCAAGTTAACCCAACACCTCCATTACTCATCTTCAATATGTTGGCAATTGTCATGCATGCCTACTGTATTGAAGAGATCTGGGTCACTCTTGACAACTTTTTGTGAAATGTATGAAATGCTTGGACTCATTGTCAACTTCATGCAAGCCAAATTCATACTTTACCAGCCCACCCAAACTAACCTGCTCCTCCATATATTACAATTAGAGTCCTTGGAGAATGTTGAGCATTTTCTCTACCTGGATACCCATCTTTCCCAAAAGTAAACATAGGCAATGATAATGAACTTTGGATGAAGTCTGTCAGTGCTGTCTTTGGACATCTTTGAAATCATGTCTTTGATCTTGGCATCAGGACCAAAACTTCTTGGCTAAGTACAGACATTCAAAAAGCTCAAACCTAAATAGAATCAATCTTTGCAGATTAGTTTAACCTCTGCAGGTTGAACCAAGAAGCAAGTGAACAGACATTGACTCTTGATTCCAGAAATGCAGTCACGTGCCTCCAATGGCTGAGGCTAGAAGCTGGGGGGCACTAGAGCAAGCCCTCCCTTCCCTTCAGCAGTGGCCAGGAGGCTGGAGGGAAGTGTGAACAGCCCCTAGCACACTGAGTATGATTGGGGAAGGGTTTAAACCCCTACTCTGGCCTGCAGAGACCCCAGCCAGGTGTGCCTGGAGGGGGAAGAGAGAAGCAGCCCTTGCTGGGCTTTTGGTGCATGGCCAGATCTCAGTCCCCAGCTGGCACCAACGGGTTGAGCAGTGAGAGTGGGGGTAGGGCCAGATCCAGGCTAGGCCTGAGGCAAAGCAGGGGGGAGGGAGGAAAGGGGGAAATCACAGATAAGCAGGGCTGGCAGGGACCTCCAGAGGTCCTGGAGGTCCCTACCACTAGAGGCACCTCTAGTGCCTAGTCCAGCCCCTCTCTGAGCCCTGGCCAGGCCCATTGGTACAAGCACTACAATCTAAAGAGCAGAGGGTTTGCTCACCAGGGGGTCTCTGTAATGCTGGGGAAAAAGCCACCAAAGGCTTTCTGATGCCAGTTTTGCCCCTCCCTGCCCTACATGGGGACCCAGCAGTGTACCCTTCCAGCCCTGAGACAGTGCCACACAGACCTCCTCCAGCCCTATGGCAGGTGAGGAGGAAAAGGTGGAGGAGGAGGAGAGCCCTGCCCATCGCAGTGGCTCTGTGACAGCCCAGCTCGGTCTGGGTGTGAGGATCTGGAAACAATCTGGGTGGACAGCTCCTGCAACTCCCACCTGAGCCACAACCAGCTGGGACGGGCCCTGCCCCACTGCCTGACCCAGCCAAGCCTCTCCGCACCTTCCCTCAGCAGCGCCCATGGGCTGGCCCAGCCCCAGCCCCAGCCCCAACTCGGGTGGGTGGATGGCAGGGCCAGGCCAAGTAGGCCCCTTCTCAGCTGGCTGCAGCTCAGACTGGGGCTGCAGGAGTTGTGAAATTGTCCTGGGCTGATCTGGCCTGCAGCCCCAGCCCTGGTCAAGGTGGGTGAATGACTGGACTGTGGGGGTAGGGGCCTTCCTAGCTGGCTGCAGCTCAGGCCAGGGCCATAGAAGCTGTGTGTCCAGATTGCTCCCAGCTCTCTGTGCCCAGACTGTCCTGAGCTGTTATGGAGCTGCTGTGGCAGGCAGGGTTCTTCTTCTCCTATGGGGGCTCTGTGTTGCACTGCCTTGAGGATAGAGGGGCTCAGTGCTGGGTCCAGTTGTGGGGCAGGTTGAGGGGGGAAACCTCTGCCTGCAGGTTGCCTTTGGTCATTTTTTCCCAGAAGTACAGAGCCCCTTTGGAAAGCAAACCCTCTATTTTTAGATTCAAGTGTTTGTACCGGAGGGTCTGGCCAAGCCTCAGGCAGGGGCTGGACTAGATGCTAGAGGCTCCTGCCAGCTCTGCTTCATTGTGATTTTTTATTTTTTCCCCCCTTCCCTCCCCCACTTCACCACAGGCCTGGTGCCAGGGCCTGGCCATGCCCCTACTCTCACTGCACAAGTGTGGGGGGAAAGCCAAGCAGATGCTGGCTGAGGTCCTCCATGGGAGGGAGGGGGGATTAAATCCTCCTTTCCCCTCAGGCTATGGGCATCTGGCCATGCCCCCTGCTTCTGCCACTGAAGCAGCAAGGAGGGGCACTTTGGAGCAGTTTCCCACCTGTACCCCCACTCCCTTCTCTGCCAGCTGGAGCAGTGATAGTGCTCTGGATAGGGAGGAGAGGGGTGGGGCCAAACAGCTCAGCCCAGGACTGCAAAGCATCCTGGGATGCTGGGGGACTCTGGTTTAACTTGAACCAGGAAGGGGCCTGAGACAGAAGTTCTGTAAACTGGTTTGACCTAAATTACTTAACTGATACTACACTCAGTTGATCTTCAGGCTGAACTTAAACCATTTTTGGCCATTTTGAAAGTCATGTATGTGCACTGAATTTATGTTCTGTTACATGTTTAAACTGGTTTCTGATCACTTAAACCAGTTTATGTGTAGCTTTTGTCCCTAGCCCTTGTCTACCAGGCATTGCCATCCCTACCCTATTGTATGAAGGTGAAACTTGGATGACACATTGGAAACACCTGAAAGCTTTGGAATGTTACAATCAACAGTGTCTTCAGAAAATCCTCCATATCAATTGGAAGGACAGAAGAATGAAATCCAGTGAGTGTTATGGCTCAAGCAAACACCACCACCATTAAAAGCATATTTACATGACACCAGCTCTATTGGACAAGACATGCCATAAGGATGCTTGACAACCAGCTCCCAAAACAGTCCCTATATGCTCTCAAGGTTTTTTGAAGGAAATCTTGAAGATCAATCTGAAGAAATATTAACATCAGTACATGACAGACTGGAGCACTGAATAGTCTCCAATGGCACTATGACATATGACTAGGCATCATTTATTTCAAGCAAAATGTCCTCACTATAGAGGTGGATGGAGGAGAGAGACAAAGTAATGAACCCAACATCACCAGGATCCATTCTTTCCCCCTGGAACTATTTGCCATATTTTGTGACAGCATGGTGGAGTTTAACACAATGCATATGTTTCTAGAACATCTCTACTACGTTGTCATGAAAGCAAGAACTTAAAATGTGTACGGAAACGCACCCTAAGTTGTTTTACTGTGTTGAGAAATGTTAGGTAAGTTCCAACCAAATTCAAGGGCTGGAGTATCTTTCTTATAAATGGAGCTCATTTATGACAGAGGAGGCCCTATCAGTAGGGTTACCTTATGTTCCAGATTTGGCTTGGACAGTCCTGGATTTTGGAGGTCAGTTCTGGCCAGCTAGTGAAAATTAAAATGAGCGTCTGAGGCATGGGGATTGGGGTAGGGAGGTGGAGCAGCAGGATCTGTGAAATAGGAAGTCCTAGAAAACAGCAAAATTGCCCTTTATATGGTAGTTTGATTAGTGGAATGACCATTAAAAAGGGGATTGTTAATACCTGTGAAGAAAATAGTGGGTCAGTAATGGGCTATTGACTCCTTAGCTGCCTGAATAGTAATACCAGTGGTGCCCCATGGCTGCCTCTGTTTGCAGCAGCGGAGGGAGCAGGGGGTTGGCAGTGTCCTGAGGCACTTGTACACATGACAATGTTACCATGTACATATGATGAAAATTTTCCTTCATGTGGCTTAATGGCATCACATTTTACACATCTGCAAGATTTTGGGATTTAGATGTGTTTGCATCATTACAAACTAAACCACATCTGAATGCATTTTAGCTGGCGACATTGCAACCTGAAAAATTACAGCCATTAATCTTCCAGCTTGTCCCCAGCTGCAGGAGAGGCAGGCAAAAAAAAGGATCAGGCCCCTTGTTGCTTCTGCCTTCAGCAGGTGCCTCCAGCTGCCAGGACACCTGGGGCCAGCTGGCGGTGGGGCTGGTTTGGGGTTGATTAACGAATGATCTCCCTTTAGGGCTCATTTGCCACACCTTATGTAATGGAAAAATAGGATAGTTATTTCCCCAATGAGAGAGGATGTCATTAATCACCCAGCTAGGAAAGTTAAAAGTGAATTCATTTTATTCTGTGCTCCCCATGAAATCCAGCAAAATGCTGGCTTTAACATGAACTGGTCCTTCTCCTCCCCCTCCACATGGCTAGTCAACTTAGGGCTCATTATGTTTAACTTTGGTTCCCCTTCTTGTTTTCTAGAACTCGGCGTCCTCCTCTCCAGGACTGTTCCTGGGTCTGAAGACAACAAAGGTAAGTACCCCATGTCTCTCACCTCTCTGTATCTGGTCCCGCCACAGTTATACCGTTACCTAGTCAGTCCGTTCCTGGAGGTGGGGTCCGTTCCTAGAGGTGGGGCTCCTTTGGATCAGTAGAGCTTGTTTCTCATCTTTCTCCCTCGTCGATCCTCTTGTCTCGTGTAGTGACCCTGAGGGCAATGAATGGCTCCCGCTGCATTCTTTTTATTGCTGCCAATCACCACTAAAGTGCCAATCTCCATCTGGGGTGTGAGTTTCCCCAGCATTGTCTAGTAAGTAATTACCCTTGCCCTGTCTTTGACCCAGCTCCCATCACCCCTGCTCTCTCTGGGTCAGTAACTTTCTATCCTTTCAGGAACAGGGCCACTCCTTACCCTATTACACTGGGAATGGGTTAGCTTGCCCCTGGAGCAGTGTGGGGAGGTGGCAAGAGGGCAGCTGGGTTTGATGGTGGCTGGATAAGGTGGCAGGGATAGTGCAGCAGGTGCTGGAAGCCCAGCTGGGCTCAGAGACTAGTTGGATCAGGCACCGCCAAGCTGGGGCAGCACCTGGCTCGCTAGCAGTCCGCGTGGCCATTCCCAGGGAGCACTGCCATGGCAGAGGGAAGGACAGGGCCCATGAACAGCTCAGGGGCTGCCTGGCCTGCCAGCAGCTCACCTCCCAGCTGTGCAGGAGCTGGGAAGGCTCCACTGAAAGCAGGATTAGGCCCCTTGCTGCTTGTGCCTTCAGCAGGCTGCTCTGGGTGGCAGGATGCCTGGCACAACCCAGGAATGGGCTGGCTTGCCCCCAAGGTTCCTTCTAAGGTGCATGTGTGCACAGCCATGCACAACTAAAAGTGTGGCCATGCACGGCCTTTTCAAGGTTATGCACCAGGAGAGGCTGGGGCGGGAGACTGGCGTGGGCTCTGCCAGCTCTGGGGAAGTGCTCCACTCCCCTGCATCAGGGCTGGGGAGTGGAGCAGTTCCCCAGAACTCACCCCACCCTCCATCCCTGCCTTGCCTGACCTCAGGGAGGAGCTGCTGCCTGCCTTGAGTGAGGCTCCACTGGCTCTGGGACACTACTCTGCTCCCCCACTTGGTCTCAGGGGGCATGCCCCAGAGCCAGCAGAGCCTCACTTGGGGCAGGCAGTGGCTCCTCCCCGAGGTGAGGCAAGGCAGGAATGGAGGCTGGCACAGGGCAGAGCCCATGCCAGCCTCCAGCTCCAGCCCCTGGCCCCTGCCCCCCGGCCCCCAGCCTCAGCCTCTCAGCTCTAGCCCCTAGCTCCAGCCTCTCAGCTCCAGCCTCCAGCCTCCGGCTTCCAGGCCCTAGGCCCCAGCCCCCAGCCCCCTTTGATAAGTGTCCCATGCCGGACCAAGGCAGCACACTCAGACTGAGGCAGCGTGCTCATGGACTGCTACTCCTTAGAGGGAGCATTGCTTGCCCCATAGGCAGCCAGGGGCATGGCAAGGTGTGCTGGCAGTGGGAGAAGCCAGCAGGGGTGGTGTGCAAAACACGAGGAACCTAGGTGAGCTCATGGGAGAGTTGGATCAGGTCCCCCCCTGAGTTCAGGCAGCAGCTAGCCATCCCCAGGAGGGCGCCACCACCACAGAGGGTAAAACTGGGCCCCCTCACAGCTCAGGGGCTGCTCAGCTCACTGGCAGCTTGCCCCCCGGCCATGGGAGAGGCTGGTAAGCTCTGCCGCAGGGGAAAAAATATATATATATCGGGCCCCTTACTGCTTCCGTCTTCAGCAGGCACTTGCAGCTGCCAGGACAATGACATGTATATAGTGACAGAAAAATAAAACTCTCCATTTCAATTAAAAACTCATCATTTCAATTTAGGTGCATAAAATGCAACCTTAAGGGATTAAACCCCCCCTCACATGTACAAGCACCTCCGTAGATTTCATATTGTCCCATGTAGTCACCCTACCTATAGGAAAATCTTAATAGCAACTAATCTTGGGGAGAATACTTAGGATGAGGCTTACATGCCCTTGTACACATTACCAAGAATTTGAAACTCAAGGGAAGGATAACCTGAGAATATGATATGCTGAATAGTGCTCCAAGCAAGCTAGGAACTTTACTTGCTTATGGTATTTATTTGATTTTGACTTTAATTTTGATTATATACCCTCTGTTTTATTTAAAAAAAAGAGAAACTTTACCAGAAGTTGTGAGATCACAATGTCTTAAACCGTACAGATATCTCTTATTCTGAGAAATTTGCAGAATCTGAAATAGTATAATGTGAAAAATGGTAACTTAAGCTGAGTCCTTAAATGGAAATCAATGTGGCATGTAGCATGTGTGGGAGTTATTTAGAGTCACAGCAGCTTCATTTCCTTGTATCTGGAATACCCAAACATCATTTTCTGTTGTTATTAAAATATCCCCTCAGGCTGTATAAGGAATACCCTTCTCTTAGGGCTCATTATTAAGCACAGAGGGACAGAGAGGAACCTACTACTTATCAGTTGTAATATAATGACAAGTATCAGTGTGTAGGCATGCCCTCTGTTGGATAGAATATCAAATATATCCTCTGGCTCTTGCAATGACGTACATGAGTATGTCAAGAAGAAAAGAACGTTACTGACTATAAGTGGAGTTCTCCAAATATATTGCCTCTAGTATGGAGTTAGTTCTTTGCATGTCTATCAACTATCAAGCATGTTGCCTTTGTACAGGCAATAACTTCTTTGGAAACGTACTTTTATTTTGCAAACTGGAATTTAATAGTATTCTTTGCCCCATATTCCAGTTCATACACTAATAGTCTTTCATTCTGGCCCCCTGAAAGCTTATGGTCTCTAAATGAGTCGGCCTATAAGATGCAACCCTGCCTTTTGCCTAACTTCTGACTTACATACCAAAACTTGAGAGAGGTAAGAGTGATGTTGTAGCCATGATGGTCCAGAAATGATGTGAGAGGCATAATTTCTTTGGGTGATATCTTTTTTTTTTTTTTTTTTTATTGCACCAACTCTGTAGTTGGGATAAAGTTAGAAAAGCTTTGAAATGCAATACATTCTTCCTCAGGTCTTTGATCACAGGTCTCTGATCCCAAATATATAGCTGGTCCAGTAAAAAAAAAAATCACCTTAAGCAATCCTTGTTCCTCTTTCAAATTTTTATTTCTGTTTAATTGTTACCCCCAAATGAACCTTCTTTTCTGATCCAGGAAAGCTTTTCCTTAATTCTATTTAGCTGTGATAACACTATTTGTGAGGACTTGGTTATTATTGTAAGTCAGACCATGGGTCAAGGAAAGACTTCAGTGGGTTTTGGATCAAGACTTATAAGTAGATAGAAACTAAGGACTGGAAGGGACCTCAAAAGATCGAGTCCAACCCCCCCTGCTCTGGCAGGAATACTGCTGAGATCAAATGATCCCAGAAATGTGTTTGTCCATATCTTTTTTTGCAGTGCAGCACCCAGAACTGGACACAGTACTCCAGCTGGGGTCTTACCAGTGCCGAGTAGAGAGGAAATATCACTTCCTTAGCCCTGCTCATGATGCATTGGCTAAGGCATGCATGCTATTAGCTCTGTTGACTACAGCATCCCACTGGTGGTGGCTTATGTTTATCCTGTGATCAACCATAACCCCAAGGTCCCTTTCAGCCATTGTGCTGGCCAGGATGTCTCCTCCTAACCTATATTCATGTCGCTGGCTACTTTTCCCCATATGAAGCACTCTGCATTTATCCTTATTGAACTGCATCCAGTTCCACTCCACCCACCTTTCCAGCTTGTCCAGGTCTGCTTGGATCTGCAGCCTATCCCCTAGCATCACCACTTTTTGCCATAACTTAGTATTGTCTGCAAACTTGGCCAGAGTGCTTTCCACATCCTCATCTAAATCATTGATAAAGATGTTGAACAGCACAGGGTCAAGAATCGAACCCTACAGGACACCACTGCCACCTCCCACCAAGATTATATAGACTCGTCCACTAACGCTCTCTGGTCTTGACCCCTTAGCCAGTTTCCAACCCACCTGACGGTGGACTCTGCCAGCCAACAATCCCCCAGCTTTTTTTTATCAGAGCATCATGGGAGATCATATCAAAGGCCTTTTATAATCCAAGTATATAACATCAACCACATCTCCCACATCAAAGCGGTTCATTACTTGATCACAGAAGGAGACGAGGCTGGTTAGACATGACCTGCTCTCAATGAAACCATGTTGGCCATCCTTCAGTATCATGCCTTCTGCCAGTCTCTCACAAATGGACTTCTTGATAATGATCAAGTTCAGCAGAAGTATTTGGAGGCTATGAAATTACTGTATTACTGATTTACACATGTTACCCAGCGCACTCAGTCCCTGAAATCATAACTAATTTATTAATAAATAATATTAAATAAACAAAGCAAAAAAGCCTGTGTTGAGTTGTATTTGGAAACATGTTAATGCCAACAAGGATTGCTGAGGCTGAATGTGTGTCACTTATTCATTGCTATTGATATTAGAGAAATTCAGCAGATTATTTTTTTTTGAATTTCTGCATTACACAAGCTAAGTCAGTCACTCCTTTGAGGTGTTACAATGCACAAAGCACAGTAGCGTGTCTCCAGCTTCCCAAGAACAGGATCAATTCATGCTATCCACATCTTGGAAAATGTGAATGGCATCTGGAAAGTGCTTTTATGAAATTCCATTTAGGCTCCTATATCTGCATAATTTAATTTTAAACTGCTTTCATTACTGAAATCTGCCTGTTACCTATGAATTTTGAAGTGATTAATGTACCTTTCTGGAATGTTGATCAGCTGAGCAGGGGGTTGCTCAGGTCTGAATTATTTAATAATTTTTTAGTTGGAGATGTGTGGCTACAGTAGAACTTGGATGTTTCCTAGGGTTAGGTTCCTTACTGCCACCAGAGATGATAGTTTGTGGGCAGTAAGTGTGTGTATAGTTAGCCACAGTAAACAGCTACTTGGGACCATGGAGGTGCTCCATGTGTTTGTAGTAGCTATTATTTCAAAGGATGCCATTTCTCCTGTTAGTTGTGCAGAACTGCCAATGAGCTCCAGCTCGGTTGAGAAATGTTATCTCCTGAAATACGAGTCACGGTAAGCAGCTTAATTCCTACAGCAAGTCTTAATTCCTACAAACTTTATACAGCACCAAGCTGATCTGCCCTCTACAAATAGTGTCTGTTCAAAGATACTGCAATAGAGAAAGCAGGATATTATATATGGGGCAGTATGTGAGGACATTATTCTGAGGCTGCTTGTATTCAACACCTTATTCAAGATAGG
Organism: Alligator sinensis; assembly: GCF_000455745.1. Taxonomy (NCBI): domain Eukaryota; kingdom Metazoa; phylum Chordata; order Crocodylia; family Alligatoridae; genus Alligator; species Alligator sinensis. The sequence goes on along the minus strand of NW_005843261.1, from coordinate 135,502 downwards.
AAGGTAGGCCTTGATTGGGGTAGGGAGGCTTCAAAGAGGATGAGGGATTTCAGTGGAGCATATGAACACTACTCTGCATGTGGGCATGACACATGTTAGGACAAGACGAAGCTTTCACTCATTATAGCTAAAAAAGATCAGGGTAATCTAAAGAAACAAGAAAGCAGAGCTGTTTAGCCTCTTGCAGATGACCTGCTACAGTTACCTCTACGTAACAAAAGACTTGAAAGTTTTAAGGACGGATTTTGATAACCTTGCAAAACACTCAAGTTACAGTTTTAGATCTAGCAACTGGGAGTTAGCTGGTTTGGTCTGTTTGGAAATACTCTTCTGTCTTGTTTGTGACAGTATATACTGTAAATAAAGGCTGGTAAATGCTTAGACCACTAAACTGCATAGGCCTTTGCCATGATTCCCTGAGTTATGGTGGCTGGTTGGTGTTTGCACATTATTATAGATGTCTCTTAGATAACTATTCTTTTCTTCTTTGCTTGGGGAGTGGCATGCTAGCTAAGCATGCCAACTAGAGGCATTAATGACTTATTTTCTTTGCAATATTTTAATAAGTGTTGGAGGGGGAAGGAGTCGGAGGGGGGTGTATTTCCAGCATTTTATAAATTGATCTCTGTACCTGTGGGGAGACAGAAGCTGCTCCTTTGTTATGGAATGTGAAGTGTCTGAAAATGTTTCATTCCAAATTCAGACAAAAGCACTAGTTAAATTGCTCACTGTAATGCAGTCAAATGTAAAGTGACATCGGTTGTGAAGGATACCATACATTCTGACTTTGCTAGCATTCACTAAGCAAGCTCACATAAATGGTTTGACTATCCAGCATAAATATGCCCTTTTAGTTTGGAGCATTATGGGGTTTTTTGTGTTTCTTTTTTAACAGGAAAGAAAATGGGGTAATTGTACTTTCTATCCATTAAAATTATGTATCAAGTGAATAGTATATTAAGCTCACTTTTAGTCATAAGATAGGAAATGTATCTTAATAGAAAAGCCATAGCAATGTGAATGCTAATTTACTCATTACTTTAAAAAAGTTCAGAGGACATAGAACACAGAGGATGCCTGTTCTTAAAAGTAATATGGTTAAACCTTTCACAGTCTGATGCAAAACCAACTTAGACCAATAGAACAATGAATCCTTTTAACCCTATATCAAAACTTGGTGAGTTCATGTCTTCTTTATTTGAAAGTCTGGATATTTGAAATATTTTACTACATAACCAGTCTTGTAGCTTCTGTTTTGCACTAGCATATCTGAAAATGTTTCATTCCAATCCCAAACTACCCGGCCATGTCTCCTGTATCAACCTATTATCTAGTGAATTGGTAATTCAAAAGCTCTTGATCTTCAATGAAGGGTAATACATCTGTATGCATTAAATAACATTCTGCGCTTCTTTGCAGTACAAAAACACTAAGCATAAACTGCAGCTATGTTTCATGGAAGCTGCTGTGCAGCAATAGTTTTGTATAATATAAATATTTTTACATAAGGCGAGGTAGACTTGCATTAATATGGTAGTCTAAACATAATGTAAAGCTTCTAAATCATTTGTATTCCAGCATAAATTCAGGGTCATATATTCAGCGAATATATTTCTTATATTTTTCTATACATCTCATACATGTGCAATTTCCAAACATGCTTATATTACTATGTCAAAACTATAAGGTAACATTGGTTTTTGAATGGTTGTTATCTATCTACTTTCCTAGACATCTAGCCTGGTAACTCTTTCTAACTTTTAAATAATCATAACGGTGCCTTTAATACTATGCCACTCTACAATAACATGACAAAGCTTTTGGTTAAGCATTTATGGACAATCTTTCTACTAAATTATTACCATCATGCCATCCTCCACTCCACTTCCCTGATGTTCCTCAATTTCAGGAAGGCCTTTAAGCCCCTCCTTTAGGAAAACATTGAATTTTACACGCTTGCATTTTATTTAATGAGGCCCCCTCTATATGTTATGGGTATTGTGCAATTAACTGATTAATTGCATAATTACCTTTAGATTAGTTACACGTACAAAGTACTTTTCAAGCAATAAAAAGCTCCAACCTGCTATCAAGCTAGACCTAATTTTTTACAGTCGGTTGCTACTCAATTTTAATTTGCCCATGCAGCAGGGTCTCCCCTATGGTTGGGAGCCCTGCCAAATGACAGGGCTTCCAGATTCCAGTGTGCATCAGCTCAGTGTGAAACCCTGGGGCTCAGGAGATCACAGCAGCCATGATCCTGAAGCCTTGGGGTGCATGAACCCCTGGGCCTGGGGATTGTGGCAGCTGTGAACCCCAGGGCTTGGGGGTGTGTGAAACCTCTAGGCCCACACATGCAGCCAGGACTGAGAGTGCCACACCCGATGGGGCTTTTGGTCCCAGCTGTGGGACACGCACAGCTAGAACCAAGAGTCCTGTCAGGTGCAGCATGCTCAGTCCCAGCTGTACTTGGCCTCTGTGACTGGAAGCCCCCTCAGCAAAGAGGCCTTCTAGCTGCAGGAACTTGCTTCTTGCTCGTGCTGGGTTCCCCCTACACCAGCAGTAAGGTGTGATTAGATCTAATGCACGATCTCACAATCATGTGTAACATGTCATGAGGCATTATTGTGCAGATCATGCATTAGATTCAATCATACCTTTACCTTCATTTGTAGAGGGCGGTCTAAAAAGTTTATTAAAGAGGCCTTCCTTAATGGACTGGCTGACGCCAACATCTTAAGGGATAGCCAGCATGGGTTTGTTGCGGGTAGGTCTTGCTTGACCAATCTCATTTCCTTCTATGACCAGGTGACCTATCACCTGGACAAGGGAGAAGAGATTGATGTCATATATCTTGACTTCAAAAAAGCCTTCGATCTGGTGTCCCATGATCGCCTCTTGGAGAAACTGGCCAATTGTTGCCTTGGGTCCTCCACGATCCACTGGCTGGAAAATTGGCTCCGGGGTCGGACCCAGAGGGTAGTAATCGATGGAAGTCACTCATCGTGGTGTCCTGTGACCAGTGGGGTCCCCCAAGGCTCTGTCCTTGGACCCATACTGTTCAACATCTTCATTAATGATGTGGACACTGGAGTCAGAAGCGGACTGGCCAAGTTCGCCGATGACACCAAACTTTGGGGCAAAGCATCCACACCATCATAGCCCAGCTATGTTGGCTAGCACTATGGAAGAAAGAGACTTGGGGGTCGTCATTGACCACAAGATGAACATGAGCCTGCAATGCGATGCGGCGGCTAGTAAAGCGACCAAAACGCTGGCTTGCATCCATAGATGCTTCTCAAGCAAATCCCGGGACGTCATTCTCCCTCTGTACTCGGCCTTAGTGAGGCCGCAGCTGGAGTACTGTGTCCAGTTTTGGGCTCCACAATTCAAAAAGGATGTGGAGAAGCTTGAGAGAGTCCAGAGAAGAGCCACGCGCATGATCAGAGGTCAGGGAAACAGACCCTACGATGACAGGCTGAGAGCCCTGGGGCTCTTTAGCCTGAAAAAGCGCAGGCTCAGGGGTGATCTGATGGCCACCTACAAGTTTATCAGGGGTGACCACCAGCATCTGGGGGAACGTTTGTTCACCAGAGCGCCCCAAGGGATGACGAGGTCGAATGGTCACAAACTACTTCAAGATCGTTTCAGGCTGGACATAAGGAAGAACTTCTTTACTGTCCGAGCCCCCAAGGTCTGGAACAGCCTGCCACCGGAGTTGGTTCAAGCGCCTTCATTGAACACCTTCAAGATGAAATTGGGTTCTTATCTTGCTGGGATCCTATGACCCCAGCTGACTTCCTGCCCTTTGGGCAGGGGGCTGGACTCGATGATCTTCCGAGGTCCCTTCCAGCCCTGATGTCTATGAAATCTATGAAATGTTTCTATTTAATTCAGTGAATATTTTTCTGTTTGTTTCACTAGAGCCACTGTTGACTTTGATATAACTTCAGCATACATTCAAAATTCTATGCTGAATAAGGATGCCTTCCTGATTTGGGATGGGAATTGGGACCTGCTGAATATATTCTTTCAAGGCTTTTTAGTGATTCTGCTTTTGGCTGATCAATTAAGGAACAGCAGCTAAGTCAACTTCTGCAGGTCATTCCAGTTCCAAAACTTCTGCCTATGCACATGCACACACGCGTGCACGCATGCGCGCGTGCACGGAAAGGAATCAGTAGAATTGGGCTAGGAGAATCATAAATAAGTGGAGGAGGGTTCTGCACTATCAGAAGTCTATCTTGCCCTCTGAACAGAAGTTAAGAAACGCATAACATTTCTGAAAAAAGATTAGCATCTTCAACTTTTTGTCTCTTAAAAAGAAGCTGTAACATCTTATAGGATTGACTGAGCATTCCTTGCATATCCAAATTCTCTGTGACTTCGGCCAGAGTTTGGCATGTGTAAGGAATACAAGATCATGGCTGGTACATGTATTGTTCATATTTGTATGCATTTCTAATTCTAGGTCTGATTAAACTCCCACATTAGCATTGCATGATAGCATCCCTAATTTATTGGTATGTAAAACATGTCTGCAAGTCCTATACTTGCAAGCTTTGCAATTTCCTACTCAATTGTGTACATGTTTAGTAAGCCAACAAAAATCTATTCATTTATAATTTTGTTCAGCTTCATAGCCTCAGCATATGTAGGGTTTGTGAAATGATATTTAAAAGTTATGCTAAATAAAAATGTTTTTCTTGAGAATGTTATTTAGTAAAAATCATTTACATTTTCTTGTTAAGTAGAAGTAGGGATCTTTAAGCCTAATTTTAGTATAACATTCTAAATAATCTTTGGGTGCAAAAGCATTTGTATTGGATGAAACTGAATCATAAGGAAAAAGCTTTATTAATGACTCATTTGTGAGGTTGCAAATAATTTTAAGGAGTATGGCGTTTTGTTTTGGGTTTTTTTAGCTGTGAACAAATACCAATACATTTGTTGTCTTTTCTATAAGCCTTTGTGTATTCATAATTACAATATCGATTTATCATCTTTATCATTGTCATCAATCTCTGCCTGCCTTCACTAAAGCAGGCAATCGCCTTTGTCTTTTCACACATTTCAACCCAGAGTTTTCACATTCATAATAGTCCCACAAACATTTTTCCTTTCTCCCTTTACCTGAGACCTTTTGCAGGCTCTCTGTTTGCATGTGAGCTCTGGGGCTGTATCTAAAGGCCTTACTATAGTGTCCTCCACTTCATCAGATTTTTCTTTTTAATTCTTGAAAATTCACTCTCTTCTCCCCAACGTTTAAAGTCTTTACTAACACAAGAAAGGTAGAGCTTTGATAGCATCACTTAGCGTACTGCATGCACTTAGAACACGAATTCCATCTATAATATCCCTAAGGCACATATGCTTGTTCATGACTACTCCTTATCTTAATCACACTAGCTACATTCCTCTCTCCATTCTTTGACTTCTTTTTTTTTTTTTTTTTTTTCTTATTATCAATCTAGTTACCTTTAAGCCACTCAAACAAAAGAGGGCTCTGGTTTATATTCTTTATTATTATAACCTTCCATCAGCCTGGGGTTCAGTAACTGAATCCAAATGTTATAGAAACCGAAATTCATCCTTATTGTTTCGATAAAGCTGAAATTTGATCCATTCAGAAACTGCAGTTTGTGTTTAATGATTTCTTAGCTCTTTTGCCAAATTCATACCTGGAATGAGTGAGGCCAGTGTTAAAATTTCTCTCTTCAAGACATGTTACAAAGGATAAGTAATAAGAGGGATGATGAGGAAAGAATAGTTCTTTCTATCCCCATCCTCGGACAGTGCACAAACATACAGGTGATGGTAAAGTTTTGAAATCCAAATTCAAACTTTGTAGCAAGTCTAGTGCTGGGATGGCAAAGTCACCCCCTGCTGGCTGTCTGGACCTCATCTTGCTTGTCTCCTCTGGACTCTTAGGGTCCCAGTCTGTTGCCTTTCCTGCCATGCCTTGCCTTGCTGTTATGATTGGACAGGGAGGCTGTCCCTACAAGGCAGGGTGTTTGGGCTGTTGGGCCTTTGTCTGGGCTGGGGTCACGAGGCCTTGGCCTGCTTTACTGTGGCTGGACCCCTCTGATTGAGGTCCAGTGTCTCAGGACTGTAGGCTCCTGGGTCCCTGTTCTCACCCTTGCAGGCTCTGGGCCCCTCAGCCCATAGTGTCACCCTCACAGGCTCTGGGCCCCTCAGCCCCTAGTCTCACCCTCATGGGCTCTGGGCTTGCGCCTACAGTCTTTACTATCCGACACTATAGTCCTTCCGCTAACATTGGCACTAGACCCTTTGAAGAGTTTAGGACCTGGGATGTCCTTGGTACCCTTCTTGGTAGCCTCCTTTACAGCCACACCCCAGTCCTCTGTTATTTAAACACAAATTAAAAGATATGAGCATCTGCTCTTAAACAAAAGGTTCCCCATCCTGGGATTAACATCACACCATGGCAAAACTACCATGCAAAGCCCCAAAATACTTACCTTGGGCTGCCTGGTAGTGCAGGGGCTTCCTGCAGCTTCCCTGCAACCTGGAGTCCTTCCTCCTCATCTAGTCGGACCCTGCTCCTCCCTGAAACTCTGCTTTCTGTAGCCTGCTATTACACTTCTGTTCTAAGTGTAACTCAAGTCAAACTTGTTTGTTCATTTTACATGTTAGGTGTGCATGGGTTTCTGCTGTTTTTTATTATCTTTTAGAAATCAACATCATCACTTTATCTGACTGAGCATGTATACATTATGAATTGTCTCATACTAGGAGTTAAACAAAGATGCAACTATAGGAAGTATAGTTTCCTCAGACTAGTTTGGTATTTATACCTGACATGATATAGTAATTTAGCTTATAATTTACATAAAGTGATATCTCATATGATAATTATTCAGTTTAATAATGGAAAGTTATCAAAAATGTGTGATTTACATAATAATTGCTACTTGAAACTAGTGGTCAGTAATTACAGTGTAATTGTAGAGCTGTTATACAGTATCTGGGTCCTATAAAGTGAGCTGTTGCTAAATAGAATGGTCTTTATTTGGAAAAGCTAGTTATAAGAAATAGTGAATGTTGGGCCTTACGTTCCCCCCAAAACTTGACAATAGTCCAGAGAAACACAAGATGTGACTTAATTTGCCAAAGGCTGTGTTATGGTCTGTCTGGTAATTGTATAATAGCAAACCTGGCAGAGGAGACCTAGTTTTCTTGTCTTGCCCGGTAATTGGTAAGGAGGATTGATTGATGAATGCATAGTTATTACAATGTTAACACTGTTCAGTAATTCTTCAGTAATATATGAGCTTGAGACATCATGTGCTTAAATTAAGGATTGACACTTTAATAGATGAATATATATTTTTTGAGAAGGGGGCCTACAAACCTAAAACATCAGATTTTGAATTAATATACTTTATTTCACCCACTTGAATATATTTTTATTTTTTCACTTTTATTCAGACCATAAAACTATCTCCAGGCAGAATTTTATATTGAAAAGTCTTATTATTTGCACTGTAAGAAGGAGCAAAGTTTTCTGATATATTTGGTAAGAAAGTTGTACTATAAAATGCAAGTTCACCACATTTTACTAGTCTGAAAGGAATAGATTTGAGTACTAAAATATGCAGTTTTGATTTAAATGTCAGTAAGGTATAAAAAAATCTTGATGCATAATAATTTATTTAAGAACTACTGTGCTACCATACTTTCAACAGGTTTCTTTTTATTGATGTTCTGACTCCTTAAGGCTATTTTGACCCCCTTCCCTGACATCTAGTTTTAGAGAGCTACCTTTCACAAAGATGTCATATGGGAAATAATTTGTTGTGCTCCTTTTTAGTTCAGTAGAGGTTATAGAATTTACATACAGAGAAATATTTGCAGATAAAAATGGAAATAGTTTTGTCAGTCTTGAAATACTCTTAGAGCTAATTCATCTCATAACAAAACACAAATAATTTCATGGAAGTGCATCCTCTGATTGCATACGTTCTCCTGCATATCTGCGGGTACTTTTAACTACAGTCAGCTATGTAAAATATGCATATAAACCTGGATATAGTTTGATGTTGTTCTTCATGGGCTTATTAGTGATCTTTTTGGAAAAGACTTTATGCAGGAATAAATTACCTGCAAGTCATCTGAGCATTCCCTTCAGCTTAGAAATAGATGGCAGTTTGTAAATGATGCATCATTAGGGATGAGTTGGGAAAATATTAAGTTTTACATCTCAAAATGTTGCTTTTTATTGGTAAATTTGGGAATATGTATTTTTGGTGTGAAACCTTGACAAGCATGTTTGGCCCAGGCATTGTAGTAGCAGAAGAAAGCAGTGCATGAAACCATGTAGTTTAATACATTAGGCTTAAGGAGTCCCCAAGTTCCTGTTTTACTTCCACCAGTAGATGATCTTCATGTGTGTTCTTACATAGTACTATAAAAACATTAAGCAGAGGAGTGTGGTTTAGACGGTGTTCTAAATTAATGTGTATCTGACATTGATTAGCTGTGTGACTTTGGGTAAAATGTCAAAGTCTTGCTTTTTGATCTTTTGGCTAAGATCCAGGGCAAGCAGATGAAGCAGCTGAGGGATGAATAGAGCTACCTCTACTTGGAAAGGCTCACTGGTCACTTGGCAAAGCAGATGCCAGAGGAAACCATCTGTGGGATCCTGCAGGATGCCCACAAGTTAGACACATGCCTACTGCCCCCCTGGCAAAAGATAGATTCAGTGAACACATTCCTCATCCCTTGCATCTCTCTTGTCCTGAGAGGCTCAGTGGTCCCCAAGACCTCCTCAAAAAGGCAGATGATAAGCTGAAGTGGCTACACCTTCCACTCCATGCCAGCAATGAGATCTTGCTTGGCCCCTACTGGCAGGGAGGTGCCAAAGTCCCTGGGTGACCTCTGCGATATTGCAGTGGTCACCCCTCCACCTCCCGACCTACCCTGACCAGCTGGTGAGTGGTGTCACTACCAGTGCCCTGAAGGAGACTGGCCACAGGAGGCTCACCAGGCAGCCCACTGGCAGAAACCTAGCTACCTTAGTGGTTTGCTGGAGGGTGAGTTTGGCAGAGATGGCAGGGACTTTGCCTTGCTGTGAAACTGAGCCTGCAACATTGACTCAGGAAGTGCATCAATGGTGTCTGAACCTTGTCTGAAGTTTGCCAGGAGCTGGGCATTTCACTGGTGACAACCAGTGACAACCCTGTGAGAACCAAATCACCATGACTCCCTGCCTGAGGACCTGCCAACAAGAGGTGCATCTATGAATTGGAGACCTTTTCCAATGTACTATGCACCTTCAAGCCCTGTACCAGAGCATGGCAGCTTGACCACAGTACTGTCCAGGACCAGCTGGTGAAAGCCATTCTGGCCTTAGCTAGGACCATGCCTGTCAACCACACCATCCCAGGTTGTGAGAGCCAGCTGCACCCAGTCATTGTTATGGCTGACTGTAACAGGGAAGCCATTACCAGCCCCTGTTAGGACAAAAAGTGCAAACTACTTACCTGGGATGACAATATGGAGTGCAGTATGGAAAAATGATGTCATCAACTGGCATCCACATGTGGAGGCTCCAAAGCCAGAAGAGAGGGAAACTGATTGTCTTGGAATGCCCACTAGAACTGGAAGGACCTGTAAAAGAGAAAGAAAATGAAGGTTAGTTCCCCAGAAGGGGACAGAGTAGCAACTGTTTATAGTTGCTGTGATCTACACAGAGGCGTAGAGCAGTACAGACAGTGCTAATGATGGCTGACAGTAAGTGTAGCTGTTGACTTTCTGGATAGATGATGCTAATGACAGCTGATAGTGAGTGGAACTGTCAAGCCTGAGAGCTTTGTGAGTCTCAGTGAGTTCTGGTGAAAGGGATGGCTGGGGTACTGGAAGGAAGAGAGGGAGGAGAATAAGAAAATTCTCCTGAACTCCATTACATGGAAAAACAAACAAATGATGGATTCCGTCCTGAACCCACTATTGGGTAGAACCCTGGAAGGGAAATCTGAGCTGATGCAAATAATTGTGTAACTGTGAAGGAGACTGAATAATTGATAATATTTGTTGAGAAGATTGATGGTGGAATGAACCCACTAGTGAGACAAGCTGAGTGTGACATTCTCCATCCTTCAGGAGTTAAGAATTACAAGGCCAAGACAGGTTGGGCATGGACAGGGTATAAGGGGAGGTTGAGCCCTGCAATAACAACAACAACAAGCCATCAAAGTGGATGCTGTTTGTTGTATGCAATAGGTTTTCCCCTTGGTGGTATATATATTGATTTATTTTCTCCCATCAAGGTGTGGCAGGAGAGTCCCTGAAAAAGAGGCAACTACTCATATACACTTGTACTGAACTGGGACCCCTTTTAGGGGCTGGTAATTCACCTGTGACACCATCCTGTGACACTGAGAAGGAAAACAGGCACATTGTGATGTCCTAGTCTGTATAACTTCTATATTATTTGTTTAGTCTTCTGAAAGTGAGTGTTTAAATTAAATTTTAAAGGTGTTTGGAATCATCTGGATACTTAAAAAGTTTTTAGGCAAAATGTCACTGAACACTTGAAGTTGCTCCCAGTTTTATTTTTTGTTTTAAAATAGGTTAGAAAAATAAATTCTGAAACTAAATAAGTTTTCCCATTAATATTTGAATATACATTGACAGATTATGGAGCATGTTTCTGCAGATGAGACTTTACTCTTTCTGTATGGTTGCAGTCTGTCTACATATTTTTACAAACCTGACTCTCTTTAATCCCGTCTGTCCTTAGCAATGGGCTTGTCTATACCATAATGGTGGCGTATCCTGTTTAGGACAGGCCTGAGTTCACTCTATTCACCCATGACTACAGGCATTCTCCCAACCCAGAAATTCATTGCTGAGGCTGCATGGGGCTATGCCCCTAAAGTTGTTCTCAGTCTTTGGTGTGTTTGAGAGCGGCCTTTGGGGATGAGCCCAAAGTTTTTGAGTGTGCCACTACATAAAAGAAGGCTAATAAAGGTGACCTTTTTTTGTAACGTGCTTTAATGTCTACTGATGACAAGTTCTGTATAAGAACTAGGCATTCATACTATCTATAAAACAGATTCTTTCTCTGTGTACACGCACACCTTACACTTTGTACAGTGCTGTTAAAATCTGTCTTTTATTTATGGGATTAGTCAAGAGGTAAATTGTATAAATAATATAGCTCTTCTCTCTCTGTCTATGTGGCTGGAACAAGGAAGAATTTTTGCCAGGCTTGGCTGCTTCCTATCCTCTGTTTGCTTCATCTAGACCATTTCAACATACATGCTCAATTCTAATTTATTTAGTCACATTTGAAGATGATCATGAAATATCTGCTTCTTACAATTTTTTCCCTCCAGAAGTACAACAATCCAACTGTAGCATAATTCAAAGGGAGATACATTGTGATACCTTAAGATATATTATATTAAATGGATCAAATATTTTGTTTTGTTTGAGTATTAAAGAGAGAAGATGTGGCTGTCCTGTGATAAGGTTTCCTTTACAATTAAAAAATACTTAATGGAGGCTAGACCATAGGAACTGAAGCATGTACATGACTGATAAACAGTGCACCATGAAATATTATATTTTGTGAAGTGGTGCAATTGTGCACAGGCAACAACGGAGAGAACAAACTGAATAATAAA
>NW_005843261.1:104831-123838 GCF_000455745.1 Alligator sinensis | reverse complement strand
CCCTACAGAACTGGAAAACAGATGGAGTTTGCATGCTCTTTTCAAAACAGAAATATGTACCTTTTGAGTTTGATGCAGCCCCAGTGAAGTTAATGGGAGTTTTTCTTTGACTTCAAAAACAAATGGATCAGGCCCTGTGGAGAGTTGTTTTAGTTTAGAAGAAAATATGCTCCTGTGTTGATTGCTGACTGCATTATTTTCAGAAGTACCGAGCACCCGCAACTTCCATTTTCAGCACATCTGAAAATCAGTCCATGACTTTTCATAATACCATATTTAAGATATGTTCAAATACATCCTGATAATTCTGGTCATAACCAGGGATTCTGGTTTTTTCTGATAAAAAAAAATCTCAAATGATCTGATTAAAAAAAATCAAAAGCTACAATTAATATGAAATGCCCTTATGTATATAGGTATCAGTTGAACACAATGTTTTATTGATATACTTCCAATTCTATAGAAATTTGGAAGCCTACCAGTACCTCAAACACTATAATAAAACTAATTCTAAATACCTGTACATTTTGGCATTTGATGCATGCAGCTTCAGGCCCCTCACTCCCCACCCACAGCTCCTGGGCCCTGCTGGTGCCCCTTGCCCTCACCTACAGCTCCCTGCCCCCCCTGTCCTGCTGGAAGGGGCCCACAGCTGCCAGGGCTATGGGGCCAAGGGCCCCTCTGCAGCCCTCTACAGCAGTGCCTGAGCCCTGGTTGCTACCTGTGGGAGGCAGCAGCTGCTGAGTAGGGAGTAGGGAACAGGGCACAGCTCCCCCTCCCCCTTTGGTGGCACGGCTGGACTGGAGCCCATGACCAGGGGTAGGGCTGGGCTGCCCACTGTGGGCTCAAGCTCCCTGCCCTGTTGCCCTGCCCCTAGGGTCTCTGCAGCCCAGTGGGTGGGACTCAGCATAGAAGGGCAGAATGGGCCCAGGTGGGGAAGGTCATTGCTGCTGGGAGCTCTGTGCCACCCTGGCAAAGTGCTGCCTGCCTGCCTGGCAGCAGCAAGGGGCACAACTTTGTGCTGCTGCCCCCACTGCTTCCAGGTGGGTAGGGGGTGCTTTGCAAGGGCAGTGTGGAGCTTGCGGTAGCAAGGAGCTTCCACTTGGCCCCACTCTGTCCTGCTGCACTGTGTGCACACAGTGGCAGGGAGCCAGCCCCACCTCCCTACCCCCTGAAGGAGCCACCCATGGCCCTGCCCCACCCCCTGCCTAGGTTCTGCAGCTGAATATGTCCCTGGGCCCCAAGCCCCATGCACTGCCCAGCTGGGCAGCAGCCCCATGCCTAGCCCCAGCTCTGCTCAACTTCCTCCCTCCTTCCCTATGGGGGCCTCAATCCTCCTTATGACTGGATGAACTACTCTGCCTATCACCCTTTTTGAGTGTAGGGGATGGGGTGGGGGAGGAGGCATACTTTGACACCTGATGAAGGAAGAATAGATGGACTGAAAGCTTTACTATCCTGATTGCCAACTTACTGTCCCCTAAGCCACTAGACTCTACCATGATTTCACTGGGCCTTCACAACCTTGCTTCTGAGAAGTGACTTAACCAGGCTGATACAAAGAGAAGTACTGATGTCATCTAAATCCCTGTACCAGTTTCAGCAAAGTCCTGATAACCACCTGGGATGAAAGACTTGAGTTCCTGCTGTCACTCATTCCTTCATATTCCTTTTTTCCTTTTCTAGTCCTGGTCCTTTTCTTTCCCCTCTCTGCTTTTTTTTTCTCCTTTCAAAAAACAGTCCGTCAGGATTGCAACACTGCCCATGACCAGAAATGCAGCTAAAATGATACTTTAAACAGTTCACTGCTAGTGTGAATTTTGGAGGTCTTGAGTGACTGACAAGTCCATGTTCTGCATCTGCCTTTCTCTAGCAACAATGTTGTAAGTTGGCATGAGAAACACAAGCTGCATTTGCTGTCTTTTCTCTTATTTTCTCTCCCTTTTAGTGTGTGTCTTGTTTCATCTTTAAGGAAACAGGTTTTGATGCCAATAATAACAGCAAAACCAGCTCTAGCTCTTCTCCCATAACATTTTCTCTTTTCTCCAAAAAAGATAATTATTGTCATCTTCAATACCATGTAAAGACTGTCAAAGATTTTTTTTAAGGATTTCCTTCTAAAACCTCTCTGCAGCTAAAAGGAAATAGAAGAATAGATACTATAATGAAAGCCTCACTTAATACGTTACATTTCCAAATGTTGTCACTGTTTTTTGTACCTTCCCTCCCCCTTGCTTCCTCTTCTTCTATATCTTTAATAAAAGGTTAAAAGTTTTTGTCATAGAGATAGTTGCCATGGAACTATAAACAGTCCAAGATCACTGCACGTAAACCCCCTGAATCTTGTTTTACTGTTTAATGCTGGACAGTGACAGGATGTGTTAACTCCTGAGACTCTTTGGGCATTTATATACCTGCTCCAGGAGGTGGGGGTGGGAGGGGGAATTGCTTTAATTAGAAAGGCTCCAAGAACCACTCTAATTAAAGTGCTTGGAGTGTCACATGTATCATCAGCATCCCCGCACTGAAAAATGGTGGTGGGGGTGCTTTAACTAAAGCGTGTCAAATGAGTTTTAGATAAAGCACCCCTGCTGCCACTTCGCGGTGCAGGGACACTGACATATGACACTGGAGTCTGCTCGAGTGCAGTATTACCACACTCCAGTAGTCTGGATTAATCGAGTTTGCTTTGATGTGCTGCAATTATAGTGCATTGGAGCAGCTTCCAATGCACGTGTATAGGCACCAGTTAGGCCCATTTATTCCATTAAAATAACATGATGGGAAACTGGTGCATACAAAAGTTAAGCAATTTAGCAGAGCCCCAGTGTAAGTTGGTGAAAGGACTGTGAATATTATCCAAGAAGCTTGACTTTTAGTCCCTGCTCAGATGCCTTGTCCTGGGTCACATTAACCCTCACAGGATGCAACAGGTCCACTAGCCATTTTATTAACAGTTCCAACAAGCACATATTTGCTCTCAGGTTCTCCCTAGCAATCCCTCAGGGGCTAGTCCTCTTGAAGCTACTACTTTGAACTCAGGGAGGTTGAACAGATGTCAGTAGGAGCAGAATGTATGCTGTAACCTTTTAGTATACCATACTATGCAATTTACTGTAGACAGCCCTGTTGACTGAAACTCCATTGAAATGAATAGAGGTTTTTGCTCAGTGGAAGACTGCAGGTATTTGGGCCTGATCTAAAGCCTATTAAACTCAGTGAGAGTTCTGTTAACTTCAGTGAGTTTTGCATTAGGCTGCTTTTTATTCAGCCGGTGTTCTTATGAATCACTGTGGACAATGAAAGCCAGAGCATGAAGTAAGAGTCTACTTTACTTACAACTACAGAGCCTGTTCTAGTCTGAATTATTTTTGGATACTGGTGCATCTTCAGAACCCAGTCACAATATTAATAGATATTTCAGATGCAATTCAAGCAGAGATTTTGAGGTGGAGAGTAAACAATTGGCACGAAGGAATTGAAATAGTCTGGTGATATTTTATATTAGAGTTTTTGTTTATCATACATACGAATGCCTTTCCAAATAGGTTTCTCTATTAATGAATTATTCTTCATTGGTTAAAGAAACTATTTCCCCCCCTTTACGATGTTTGCTTTTTAAATCACCAGATTCATGTTGGGGTCTGACTTTCTGAATAGTTAATTTTGGCCTCCATCAGTTTGTATCCACTTGGTAAAATATTTATGGACTACAGCTATATAAGAGTTGATTTTTTTTGAAGTAGAGAAATAACCAGTATTCTTAAGAGCTAAAAGAACACATACCCCTAAAGGAAAAATTCCTTTTGAGTTTTCTCAAATCACAAATAACTGGAGTTGATTGTTCTAAGTACCTGAAATAATTTATCCAGAAATGACTGCCTTCAGTAGACATAATTTTACTTTCATAAGTATTTAGGAACCCTGACACATGAAGAAAGGAAAAGAAAAATCAGAAACATAAGAGAAATTACAGGTGAAAGTGAACACTGAGAAGGACAATAATAAGGCACTTCATTTTGCACAGATCAGTCTTTCCAACGGATTCTTCTCTTTGCAAAAAACAATTGGTAAAGTAATGAGCATTTGGAAGATGGACTAGCAGTGACACACATAAAAATGTTGGCTTCATATGGTCATTCTGCTGGAAATAAAAACCAAAATACAAAGAATGTACTAAAGCTAATTCAGAAAAAAATAATTTTAGCTGATGTCCTGAAGCTGGATAGATGATCTTTGTAAGCTATCCAAAGGGAAGTTAGGCAAATATATTGGGTTGTATTTTTAAAGGATAAACATAAAGAAAAGAGTTAAACTTTTATTGTAATCTTGTATTGCATGACTTCACTATTTTTATTTTTAAAATAATATAATGTCTAAATGGTGGTGCTCTATAAAAGTCACATGACAGATTTCTATCTGCCACTCTTTAGATTAGAGGTGCACATTATGTGATACTTTACACTCAGCAATCTTACAAATGTCAGTGGCATTATATGTGGAATAAGCAGGTGGAAAATGTAGGTGAGAGAGACAAGCTAAGGTCTAAGAATGATATGCTTTAACAAAGCACATTTTAGTAGAGACCATTAGAAATATAGCATGCAGTACTGGCAGTATGCAACAGGGTGCAGTATAAGGCAATAAAAATAATACCAATTCTGAATAGAAGCACAAGGCACATGTGTAGGTCTGTTGTTCAGGAAAAAGCTGAGTAAAAGGTGTCCTAAAAGAAACTTTCAAAATGAAGGAAAAGCAGTTTTAAAGGAAAAATGAGAGAAACATGCAGCATTGGAAAGATTTTTTTTTAATGCAAAGTGTAATGGACATGAAGAGTAGATAAGCAGGAAAGCAAGAAATAGAATAAATTGTAAAGAGGCTCTTAAGCTCTTTGTACATTCCCCATTCCATGTTTTTGAATCAGTCTTCTATTTTTCCTTTCTTCTTCCTTATGGAGCTGCCTTCCCCCTATCATTCATGTAACGCCTGCCTCTGCTCTGACCCAACTATGGTTTCTAACCACTGGTGTCACTATTGATGGAGACCTGGGATTCGTTCCTATGCCTGGGAAGAGAAATAGAGGCTTGTAACTGACTTAAGGGTGAGTTTTTTACCCACAAGATATGTTGCAATTATATATGCTGGGGCATACTAGGTTGAACACAAACTAGTAGTCAGGGAAGCTCAGTTTTATTTGTACCTGTGTTACCAATCCAGCGTGTGACCTTAGGCTAGTTATATAATTTCACTCTGCCTCTCTTTTCTAGTCTCTGGAAAAAAAAAGCCCCACTTTTTGAAATGCTACAGATAAAACATATATAAGTGAAAAATATGAATGCTTTTTACATTTACACTTTTTCTATTAATATTTCCATATAGGAAATTTATTTTTGTCACAATTTACTTTGAATATAGTTACTCACGTTCTTTTGTGCATCTGAGCAAAGTTTTGTTTTCTGTAATTTAAAAATCAGTTCTGATACAGTTTTTGTATACTGGCAGTCCTCGGACTTGCAACACAATTGGTTCCTGAAAACCATGTCTTAAGTCGAAATGTTGTAACTCGGAACCAATTTTCTCATAAGAAACAATGGGGATTGGTTCCTGAACCAAGGTCCAATACCCTATTTTCACCAAAAATACCTCAGAATTTTGTACTCAATCAATTATAGATGAATAATATAGCTACATTAATATATTTATATTGTAAATAGCAATCATATTGATTTGGGAGGACTTCATTGAGGTGACTTTGCTGGACTTTTAGAAGGGCTGTTGGTTGGACTTTTTGAAGGGTTCTTGGCTGGAGTCTTCTCAGGAGTCTTGGCTGCAGGTTTTGCTGGAGTCTTGTCTGCTTTCTTAAAGAAAGCATCCAAGGAAGTTTTGACAGATGTTCTCCAGGGAGATGAGTGACGCAGTGAACTTGTTTGCTGGCACGGCATTGCATCGGATCAAGCGTTGTAAGTCAAAACTGGCATTGTAAAGTTGAAACAGGGTGTCAATTTATAAATGTTGTAAGTGAGAAACATTGTAACTTGAAACATTGTAAGTCAAGGACTATGTGTACTTGTATAGTGCAGGTATAGCTATAAAATACTGAAAATATATTTAAGCAAATAAAAATAATAATCATGGTCCCTGTTCTCTTTAATCCACTGAGAAAGTTACAAACTATTATTTCACAGAGTTAAAGTCCCAATAGCCTGCTCATAAACATTTAATTAAGATTAACGGTAATAATATACATATAATGTAGAAAATATCCCCTAGTTCTTGACCCAGATAAGTATCAGTATTGATTTAAATTGCATGCAATTTTTAGGCATGTACACACATGCATGCATATGCAAATGCTTGCACATGCACACAATCAGAAAGTTTATTGGAATTAGACTGATGTAAGATTAGTACAAGTGAGATGAGAATCTGTTCAACTATCTTTGATATTATTCAAGAGTTTATTACTGTATATTAGGGCTGTGCAAAACAGCATCATTTCATTTTGACTTCTGTTTCACTGTTTCAAAGGGACAGTGCTTCATTTCATCATTTCATTTAATTTCAAAGCACCGTTCCATTTAGTTTTGTTGAAACGGTTTCGCTGTTTCAACACTGTTTCGACGTTTCGCCCATAGGTTATAATGGGAAATCATGAAAATGCCTATAACTTTGTCATTACTTGCTTGATTCAGATGAACATTGCAGGGATGGTAGCCCCTTCTGAGGGCATGAAGTCTGACACGTTTCAGGGGGATAGATGCAGGGCTTTCTGTGAAACTGCACCTCAAGCTGCTGACAAGCAAAACTTGTGTCATTTGCCGGCAGTGGCAGTCTCCTGTCATCCCTCGCACAGATCTGGGGGTCCTCACACCCAGGAGGGCTGTGGAGCTGAGCTCTGTGGGGCTGGAAGAGCTGCTCAGAGTGCAGCCTGGTGGCGGGAAGCAGGGGAGGGCCAGGGCTGTGCTCCACCAGCCCCATGGAATTCAGTCTGGTGGCAGGAGGTGGGGGAGAGCCAGTGGTGGAGCCGCTCCAAGCACATGCCTGGCTCTGAGTGCAGCCCTGGCCAGTAGCTCTCCCCCACCTCCTGCCACTGGTCTGAGCTCTGGCAGAGCCACTCGGAATGCAGCCTTGGCTCTCCCTCGCCTCCTGCCACTGAGCTGCACTCTGACTGGCCAGCCCCATGGAGTTGAGCCCAGCAGCAGGAGGCAGGGAGAATCACTGGCCAGGGCTGTGCTTGGAGCCAGGGCTGTGCTCTGAGCAGCTCCGTCACTGGCTCTCCGCTGCTTTCTGCCACCTCCTACCATCAGACTCAGCTCTGTGGGGATGCAGAGCCTCCAGCCACCAGGCTGTACTTGCCAGACCTGTGCTCCAAGCAACTCTGCAGCCCTATGGAGCTGAGCCCAGCAACAGCAGGTGGGGGAGAGTCACTGGCCAGGACTATGCTCGGACCAAGGGCTGTGCTCTGAGTGGCTCCACCACTGGCTCTCCACTGCCTCCTGCCACCAGACTCAGCTCTGTGGGGCTGTGGAGCCTCCAGCTACTGGACTGTGCTCACCAGGGCTGTGCTCCCAGCAGCTCCACCAGCCCCAGCAAGCTCAGCCCAGCAGCAGGGAGCCAATAGTGGAGCCACTTGGAGTGCAGCCCTTGGTCCGAGTGCAGCCCTGGCCAGTGGCTCTCCCCCACTTTCTGCCATCGGGCTCAGCTCCATGGGGCTGCAGGGCTGCTTGAAGTGCAGCCCTGGTGAGCACAGCCCAGTAGCAGGAGGCTCCGCAGCCCCACGGAGCTAAGTCTGGTGACAGGAGGAGGCAGGTGGCAGTGGAAGGTGGTGGAGAGCCAGTGGTGGAGCCACTCAGAGTGAAGCCCTGGCCAGTGGCTCTCCCCCACTTCCCACCACTGGGCTCAGCTCCGTGGGGCAGGCAGAGCCAGTTGGAGTGCAGCCCAGCAGTGGGAGACAGGGGAGAGCCACTGGCCAGGGCTGAGCTCAGAGCCAGGGCTGTGCTCTGAGCAGCTCCACCACTGGCTCTCCCCCACCTCCCACCACTGGACTGAGCTCTGTGGGGCTGGTGGGCCGCATCCCTGGCTCTCCTCCACCTCCCACCACCAAGCTGCACTCCAAGCAGCTCCACCAGCCCCACAGCCCCCCTGGGGGGGGGGGACCCCAGATCTGCATGTGGGATGACAGGAGGCTGCCTGCTGCCTGGGGCCAGTGGCAGCAGCAGTGTTCCTGGGGCTGTGCATGGGCTATGCCCAGCACTGGTCCCAGGTGGCAGCATCAGTCTCCTATCATCTGGCACGCAGATCTGGGGCCACACCCCTAGGAGGGCTGCGGGGCTGTGCCAGACTCCTCCCAGGGGGCATGGCCCCCGGATCTGCGCAAGGGATGGCAGGAGGCTGCCGGCTGGGACTGGTGCTGAAGCCAAGTAAGTCTGGCTTCGAAACTCAAAACATTTCAAAACTTTTGAAACATTTCGCATGCCCTCATTTCACTTCAAAGCCGCATCTGAAGGCTTTTGTTTCATTTTGAGTTCACTGTTTTGAGCTCAAAATGCATTGAAACAGCTTCAAAACAAAACACCTGGCAAAATTTCACACAGCCCTACTGTATATTGCTGTAAAATGATATTGGCAATATGCGTCAGGCATTGAAAAAATTTTACTAAGTACAAACCAAAACCTTTTCACAAATGTTTAAAACAAAAGGTTTCTACAGAATGAAAATCAAAATGGTAACCTACCTGCCTTGCATGTAAAATCCCTTCTTTCTCTGGTCTGTCAGACTAATTAAACACAGGTGCATGTTGGCTTATTAACTGCAACTTGCAACTATTTATCATCCCTTGTCCATTCTCAGGCACTTCTGAAAAACAGGAGAGGTAGCTCACCATGGGCTCCATATTAGCCCAGGTGCATATTACAAGATAATTAACACTTCACTGAGCTGAACTGAATGATAACATTATCCCAAATATTTCATTGTTTCACTTCAGCTATTTCTCTCAATCCCTTTTGTATCAGTTGTTATGGATCTGGGGTTTTCATGCAGGACTTTCATTATCTGACGTTCTTTTGTGCTAAATCTCTTTTATTTATGCAGAACTGTATTTTGTACCCTTAGCCCTGTAGTGCTGTAAGAACCCTTTCCTTTCTGTCCTGTGATACTTTTGCATATGTTGAGCTATGGGTTCTTATGGCATAAAGGAAGAAGAAACCTGTCTTATTTTGCTCCAGCGGATTTCCAACATCCTCCCAAATGGAATGATGCCCTTCCCAAGATACCTTTCTCCCAAAGGGATAATTTAGACCATGTGACTTGAACCTTAGGAGCACCCTTATAGAAAGAACAACCATAATGCTGAATTTTAATGACTCCCACTACACACACGCCCATGTACATTTTAACACTCATTGAATATACATTTAGTTAAACTAACTAAATCTTAATACTTTCTTACTTTCCCCAACCTCTGGGCATTTGTTTAATTATTTCAGGATACTCAGTAACATTGAAATACCTTTAAAATATGGGGAGGTAAAATTAAATGCTGAAAATTGATTATATTATTTTGTTTTTCCAAAATTAGTATTTTTTCCCATCTTCTTGAATTGGAGTTTTAATTTTGACATCCCTCTTTATGTTTGTGCTTGAGGCAGCTGCATTATAACCTTTTACCACACTGGTAGGGTGCCTATAAAGTGTTTTTGACAAGAGGAGAAAACTCTTTTCTGCTTTTTCATGTAGCATAGGTAAAGCTGCCTCTACTGAGCACACAACAAACTGCTATTTTTCATTCTCACTGTATTGGTCCTGCATGTTCTTAAGTTTTTTGAGTTTAGATGGGCTCCAGACTCTCGGGAATAATTCCTGCATACAGGATATCTGTCTGCTTCCTCTTCACAGCCCAGCTGCCCTAGATGTCCACCACCAGTGATGACTGACAGATTTGCTAGTA
Source organism: Alligator sinensis (assembly GCF_000455745.1). Classification (NCBI taxonomy): domain Eukaryota; kingdom Metazoa; phylum Chordata; order Crocodylia; family Alligatoridae; genus Alligator; species Alligator sinensis. The sequence continues at coordinate 113,888 of NW_005843261.1, read as the reverse complement.
GCCTAAGCATGTCCTTTTCCAGAGCTTGAGGCTTGTGGGAAATCTTAGTTTAGTTACCTCTGCTGGTATATATGACACTGAAAGCCAATAGGCTTTGGAAAGGTTTCTAAACACAATTACTCTTTACTTTAGGTATCATAAATGATATAGATCCAAACAAAAATACGTGCAACCCCACTCCTTCTTCCCCCCTACCTGAACACCCTGTCTCATTTTTCTTACACTATGAAGTTCTTTGGGATTAGATTAGAGCTCTATGGGGTTTACTGGATTTTTTTCCTTCAAGTCACTTTTTCTCAGACCTTGGCTAGTTTTAGTCTTTTATGCTACAGAAGCAGATTACTCTCTCTTGTCCAATGTTCCTGTGTCTCTCTGAGTTCCCAACTGCCTCTCATGCTTTGTGACTTAAGTCCCAGCATTTGCACCTGACTTACTCTCCTGCTTTTGGATGTTCCACTGTCCAAATCTTAGCCCCTTAAATAAATATGTTCAGTCTGGTTCTCTTAGGCTTCAGCCATTTCATTCTCATCCTTCCCTTGAATGGAGACCATCAAGGTCTAACATCCATCCATTATTCCAGGTCTGGGAGATGTGAGGCTACCCTGACATCAAATAGTTCCTCAGACACAGGAGCAGTTGTGCTACAGTAATTTCATAACATCAGCCAGAATTCAGAACTTGTGTATGTACAGATTCCTCAGATCATCCCATCTGCCTAGTCACCTGCCAAAGTGGGCAGGGGGAAGTAGTATGACAGTTTAGTTGATTTCATTAATATAAATTGGTACAGTTTAATCATCTTTTGTTTATTATCAGCATTTATATTTGAAGCAGATTCTCAGAACATACAGAAAGGTTTCAGAAAGCTAGTATTAACATTGTTTGGGGTCTGGGGTTCTGTCTTTACTGCTTAGCTTCAATCTTTTTACCTTCTCGCAGTTGTGGATTACAGTGATTTATTAAGTTTAAAACCTAGAACTTCAGTATTGATGCCACGAGTTCATGGAGTACTGCAGCTCACAGGACTATGGCATCTGCACTGTTCTTTAATTATTATTGTTTCTTCTTGCAGTGCTCTTTTGGACAACTTTTTGCAATGTGTTTTCAGGTCAATGTGTTATTTGGGAATGTGTTGTTTGGGAATTGTCTTTTTGATATTAAATTCCTTTACGCAACTTCAAACTTTGAGTATCATTAAAAACTGAAACCATTTAATGGCTGTGGCCCTAAACATTTCATTTTCCAGTTAAGTTAAATATGGTTTTAAATAACCTTGTATAACCTTCTGGGTCCTGGAGGAATGCTATGTTTGTGCCATGATTTTGTTTTTCATGGTGTGTTCGGGGGAAGCAAATGAAAAGGAAAATCATTCCGGGAGCCTCAGAACTATGAAGATGCTGCCCACGATCTTCAGGTTTTGGAAGGAAACTGCAGAGGAAGCAGTCAGTGATTCCACTGGCTGGTGGGAGTAGAAATAGAAGCAGTCAAAGGATGAGCATCCAGATAATTTTCTATATTTATGGCTGAAATTCCTCTACCCCTCTTCCCTCAGCCCTCATGGGGTAACACAGCCTGGCCCACATTTTGTTGCAAGGGGTAGTGTCCAAACTCAGGTGTGACATGCACCCAGGCCAGGAAGTAGAAGAGTGGATGGCATATCAGAATTGGCTCCTCTGAGCTGGTTTCTGTGGCTTTTCAGAGTTGTCATCTTGGCCTGGCCAAGCAGGCAATTGGTCAGGAAGAATGTGCTCCCCTTGGTATCTCGATACGTGATAGAGAAGATGTATGCAGTCTCAAAGAAGTCCAAGTCTAGGGTGTTGAGGGCAGCAAAGAGTGGCTGCAGCTGGGGAGCAGCCCAGGAAGGTGTAGAAGACTCTCCTTCACCTCCTTCTTGCGAAAAGGGCATGTTAACTATGCCTTCAGGTCTAAGTGGTGGACAAAGGTGTCTATGGCCAGGGCCTCATGCAGCAGTTGTTACTGGAAATTACCATTTCTCTTGGCAGTGGGTAGCTTGTACAGGGTATGCTGCACCAGGCAGGGCGGGCTTTCTCTGAGATTGATGTCACTAGGTGCCTCCTGCAAGTTGTGTCTGGGTGGGTGGTGAGGATATGGGCATGGCACGCTTCGACTCTCCATGCATATAGACAGGATGTCAGGTCAATCCTACCATTTTTCTTGTTTGGCATGGGAAGGGCCACTCTTATCTCTGTCCACAGCCTGAAAAAAAGGCAATGATATAGGGGGTTTTCTGGTGAGCTGCCATTGGGGATGGCTTGTTGTGTGTGGAGGTGGTCTTCTAGCTTGGCAAGTGCATCTACGGGGAGGGCAGTTTTCACTTCAGCCAAGAGGCATGAAGCAAAATGGACAGAATGCAGGCCCAGCCAGTTGGCCAGGGTTCTGGCTGAGGCCCAGGCAGACAGCTGAGTTGAAAAGGTGAGTCAGCCTGATGCTGTGTGACTACAGCAAGGAAGTAAACCGGCTTCTGAAGGCAAAGCTTGGCACCACTTGCTGAAAGACCAAGTTATGGACTAGGCACTCCTGCAACAGCTCTGGAAATTGCAGGCAACTGTCCTGAGGTCTCAGTTGGAGATGTGGGTGAGGCTGTGGTGGAAGGGCAGCAGAGATATTAAAACTGATTTCATGACCAAAGGAAGTCTCCCTCTTTATTCGAAAAACAATGAACAATCCAGAGAATAAAGCAACATTTTTTATTAAGAAGAGTTCTTGAATGTTTTTCAACTGCTGGAAAATCAAATGTGAATTAACCGTTTGGTAAGCATCTCAGATGATAGCTCACTTCAATTTGCAAGTATTTTGATCACAGAATCATTGCATTGTTTTTAGACAGATTTTTTGGTTGTCCTTAGACTTTCTGTAGGCATGTCTTTGAACAAATATCTGGTATTAAAATCTCAAAATTATTTATTTCATTTTCCATAAAAGGATTTCCATATTCTTCAACAATATTACTAAACAAATATTTTCACTGTGTTCTTCTGAAATTCAATTGGTAACTTACAATATTTAGACTGGAAGGATTGTTTACTTCACAAAGCATACACATTTGTGTATTGAGTATTACCATTGGATAACATATATTGCTAGAGTAGGCTGCTGTACATGCAGTGGTATTTAGTTAACATACTGCACAGATTTGTGTGTTTTGTAAGTGACTTAGCACCCTATAGCAGCAGATAAAATATATTGCAATGGTTGGGTGTGGTGACATAATTTTGGGAAAGAAGCATTCAAAGTTCATGGTGGTCATAAGATTCCATTGTAATTATTGATTTTATGTATTGCTAATTTACTCAGTGTCAGAGCTATTTGAAGAAAGTTAATGTTTAATGTCAGAATCAGGTCTGGAAATTCCATTTCTGGGGGAAAAAAACCCTTCACCCCTCCATATATGATGCCATTATGATGCAATAATAGCATCATATATTAACATTTTGTAATGTCCCTACATTTTTAAAATCCATATGTATGCATAATTCTATAACCATACCAAGTTTTATGCTTTTAACATCAAATCCACAATTTGACTAGTTCTTATCACATATTATGCTATTACTAACAATCCAGTTTAGTTTTCTGTCTCCTCCTCTCCTCTCATGTGAGCATGCTAACCCAAGCCGAAACATCCTTCACCCCCTTTGATGTCTCCCCCTTTTCACTTTTCTTTCCATTTATCTTATTTCTTTGTAAGTAACCCATTCTCTAACCTTCCCAAATCAAAGAGCTAAAATGATGCGCCCCCCTTACATGCTTATGGCAAAAGTGCTAAATGAAAAAATGGGTTGTAAGGGGGGGATTATTGTTTGAGAAACTATTCCAACATTTTTTTTTATCTTAAATTAAAGCACTCCCTCCTGTTCTTCCTTGTTCTGTACATAAATTATACATATTTGCCCATCCATCCTGCACACACAGTGTTGATTGTGTATGCTGATGATATAAATAGACAAGAAAAATCTAGTTGATAAACGAACTGAGCTGCAGTGTCAGTGGGAGTGTGGCTGTCCTATTTCTTGATTAATTAAAATGTGAATCTTTCCTCTCCTTATTTTAATACCTTTGTGATTTTATTTCTCTTTCCAGAATACTAATTTTTCCTGTATTACATTTGAGTCTTTTTATCTGGCAATTCACTTTCACTCAGGGTCTGATTCTAGTACCTTTAGTCGTATTGCATTAAGTCCTACCTTATTCCATATGCAATATTTTTATTATACTGGAATTGTGCAGGTTGGACGGTACTGCAGTATTTTGTATAGATACCCTATTGTCAATTAGTTGGGATTGCACCACATTTCAATGGGTGATGGCCCCTTACAAAAAACTCAGTTTTTGCCAACTGAGATGCTTTCTTAAATCTACACCTCATTTTCATTTCTGTTTGCTAATAGAAAAGATCTTTTCACTATAGAAAAAAGGAAGATATTTCTGAAGAAATAATGATAGCATTTGTAAAGTTTAAAAGTTAATAGTAAAATTAATAATGTACATCCTGAGAAATAATTTGTGTAAAACTGGCCACACTTTTTACCGAAAGCCCAGGTAGGCTATGAAACTGGCACAGCATATTGCAGACAACAGTTTAGGAGGTTTCAATAATTACTTGGCATGTACATGAGGAACAAGAATGTTCACAGTTACATTAATAAGGATTAAAAGGAAAAAAAAATATACAGCACTCAAGAGTCTCAGGAGGCAAAGAACTTTGCTCAGCACAAACTAAACTATGGACAATGGGGTTGAGAAGAAAATTTTCCTGATGGCAGATTATTCTATATCTGTTTACTGAAGGGTCTTTTTTTTACACCTTTCTTTGAAACATCTGGGATTAGTCACTGGTGGATTACTGGACTAAATGGACCATTTCTAGATTTCTGTAGCACAAAATTTTAGAAATAATTTTAAAAAGGAGATTAAACTGTACACTTTTCCCCTTGTATGTTTATAATGCTTCTGTCTTACACATTTTAAATATACAGCTTCATTTTAGTAATTTCCTCTTGCCAAATTGCTATGCTATAAAGATTGTAGTAACATGCGATAAAGTGCACTAAAAATCATTTATTTTTAGTATTTCAGGTGATAAAGAAAATAAATCTTGTTTGCACCAAGAACCATCTTATGAAATCGGCTATTATGGTAGCATGTGGGATTGATGTTACAGAAATATTACAATGCATATTTTGGCACATGGAAATTTTACACTCTGCCTTAACGACAGCTTCAAATCAAGTACCATTGTTGAATGATATAATCAGAACTCTTATCCAAATCATTCTGAGGAAAATAGCAGGTTTTAACCCAGGGACCAGTAAAAAATAATTAAATGGCAGATTTGTAGCACTGGAAGATTTATATTATAAACAGATATGAAGAAGCATTATGAAACTTTTCTAAAATGTGTGATATTATTAAAATTGAAGATCTTTATATATCATTCATGTCTCAAAGGTACAAATGAAATTTGCTGCTTAACCATTATGGCTGTGCGAAGCTTCAGCTGCTGATTTGATTTGGAGGAGATTTGGCCTGATTCGGTGGTCGAATCTCTGAATCTGAATCGAATTTGGAGACCAATAAAACGGTCCAAATCAATTTGAAGCCTCCAAATCTATTTAGAAAAGATTTGCAAAAGCTTCAGAGATTTGGAGATCCAGGCAGTTCCCATTTGCCGTCACAATGAGCTGGATCCAGAATCCCTGCTGGTAAGTAGTGGGGGGGAGGCTGGAAGAGGGAGGAGGGCACCATGGGGGGACCCCCGCCAGGCCCCATCCCTTGCCTGCTCCCAGAGACCCCATGAGCACCCCTGACCCCCACCCCCAACCTGTTCTCCCAGCCCTGTCAATGGCTGCCCCACCTTCTCCCAGTATTCTGGCACTTTGAAAAAAAAAAAAAGCCCCACACTCACTGGATGCTGCAGCAGCTGTCAGGGCCACTGGGTCTCATGGCAAAACCCCCATGCAGCATGGGGCAGTGGGGGGAACGGGGATCACCTGGTAGGAGCTGGTGAGTGCAGGGCTTATTTTTATTTTTTTTTAAAGAGCTGGGATGCTGGGGCCAGGTGGGGCAGCCATTGATGGGACTGAGAGAGTGGGTGGAGGATGGGGCCTGTTTGATTCAGAGATTCGGCTGATTTGGCAGCAGCCAAATCTCTGAATCAGATTCAACTGAATTGATTTGGGACAGTAGTGATTTGAATCACTGAATTGAATCACTGTCTGCCTAATTGGTTGAATCTGAGTCTGAAGCGAATACTAACCACTTCGCACAGGCTTATGAACCATGAGAATTTTTGTTATGGTATATGGGTATGAGCTAACAGCCAAATCTGAAATCTAGACAAAATGTTTTTAGGGTGTTATAAAAGACCTTGGTACTTGTTTTCCACAGTCTACATGGAGCAAGAATCATGAATTGAGATAAAATGGGTATATCCTAGATTAATTTTTTCTAGCATAAGGAAACACCTATAGCAGCAATAGATATTCAAATAAAAGCTAACCAGCTTTCCTAATAAGGAGTTTTTTTTGTGAGATGGCAATTAAACTGGGCTTATATAAACTCGACTGGGATTCAAGAAAGTAGAGAAACCTCTCATGAGATAAGATGGAAACAATACTTGATTTGGGAACAATAATTGTGGCTTGTGCAGCTGACAGGGCAGTTGATGAAGTGCTTCTTTGTGGATATGATGTGTCCTCACTCTGAAACTTGGATGAACTTTAAGACCTAGAGCATGACAAATAGATCAAATGAGGGATAGAGTAATACACAGCAGGAAAAGGCTGTTAGTCAAAGAACTTGATTTTTTTAGATAGGAAGTCTGTTTTATTGGGTTTGCAAAGTATTCAAGTGATGTATAATATGAAAAAACATTTGTTTTACTACTGTTTTCTCTGTGTTTTAAAGAATCTTGTTTGGAAGCTTTTGAGGTCTTCCTGCACAACACAGGTGTTTGTAGTATTGTTGTACCTATGTTCCCATATAACATGGAATAAGCAGGACTTATTTGGTAATATCTTTTATTGGAACAACTGTAGAGTTAGAAAAGATGTTAGAAATCTTTGAAAGAGCATTTTATGCCCCAAAGTTTTTCTAACATCCCTCCCAATTATATAGTTGGTCCAAGAAAGGATATTTCCAAACACATCCTGCTTCTAAAAAAGACAAAAAAGAAGTCTTCCAGTTTGAAGGGACTGTTAGATTATCAAGAAATAAGGACTTCTGAGCTTTCAATTCACTTCAGTTGGAGTAACTACATGTGGATGCTCAGTGATTTCCCAGAAGTAAATGGACACTTCTGAAAATTTGAACTTTGACATCTCTGAACTTTATTTAACTACCCTTTACAAATTCCTTGTAAATTCTTTCATAGCATATGCTGAAGCAAGCTGTTGTTAACATAAGCTAATGCATCTCTGAATTAGTCTGTAAGGCAACTCTGCCCTGCCTTGTACTTGACTTCAGATTAACACAGCTAACTACCTTATTTACAAAATTGGGTTAATGATCTTTCTATGATCTCACCTAGTTAAATGGGGTGAGGTATGGTCTTGCTATTTGACATCACAAAGATCCAAGATGAAGGTAGAGTACTATTAAATGGCAGAAGTCTGACTTGGAATAGGACTTAAGTTCTGAACACCTTACATTGTATTAATTTGTCTCAGCCTCTGTAGAAGCTCTTGTGTATTTAGAGCTATTCAGCTGAATTAGGCGCTTTACTACACAATGTATTAAGTATGCATAATATCCTTTGTTTAAACTGATGTAGTTTTCTGTTGAAAATGTACCATGGCACATGTTTAAGTGTTCATAGCATTCATATTTTACCACCTACATTTTCTCTCAAAATATTAAGGTGTTATTTATAATGAGGAACAAACATAACTTTGGGTGCCTGCTCAACAAGTATGAAATTTCAACAAAGGACTTCATTTTTATTTCTAATTTATTAGGTACTCCTTTTTTTTCTCTCTGCTTTTGTCAAAGCAGAACACATATCATCTCACTCAAGAAAGTTCTGTTTTTCCCTTTATTTTAAGATCAACATATTGTAAACATTCATAGTATAATGAGAAAATACTCAGATCTTCTAAGAAAAGAATATAACAGGAGCAAAAAAAGTACAGAAAAAAATGTCAGAAGAAGAAATATATAATAGTCTAGGTTCTGACTAAGAGGAGCAATCTAGTCAGAATGACATTAAAGGCAAGTATATTTGCTGCTTTTGTATTGTAGGGTTTTAGGCAATTTGCCATTTATCATTATTTAAGTCCCTGGAGTATTAAAGAAACCAATTAACAAACAAACAAAATGCTTTTTCCTGCACAAAAATGGAAACAATGCTCAATATTGTAGTTCCACTTCCAAATGTGCTGGTGATAGGGATAGAATTTTGGGTGTGGGGAAGAGAAGAGGTTGAAGCTGCGGTTGAAAGGAACAAGATTTGCATGTTCCTTGTGGATCCACTACAAACATTTGTAGTGTGTGAAGTGCATGCTTTCCCTAGCTTAATCTCTGGCATTGTATTTCCTTCTGCGATATACTAGTCTAGGCACACTATATCCCCTTATATTTTGATACACTCAGCTAGTGGTGTGGTCTGATTCAAACGCGTGTTAGATTTTCATTCTTTTCTTCTGCTGACTTCATAGATCTCCTTTCCATGGGGTTTCTTATCAAACTTTCCTCTGAAGGAAATGAATGAATACCTTTACTTTGAACTGTTCTCTAGGTCTAACTGCCAGTCATGAGTACTTCCAGACAGTGGCAGGACACTACACAGCAGGGGGTTTCAACCTTTTTTAACAAGTGTACCTCTTCTGTCTGAAAGTTTCAGCTCATGTACCCCTTTATATTTTTTCTTGTTTTAAGGCGCGGGTGGGAAGCAGATAGAGACCCCCACAGTGAGGGAGGCAGTGGGCTGGGGCTGGGTCAGTGGCAGGCACTGCAAAGCTGGGGCATCAATAAATTAAGCGACTGTGGCATTGATGCCTGCACAGTTGGATGGGTAAAAAATTGGCTGATGGGGCGCAC
>NW_005843261.1:99641-104056 GCF_000455745.1 Alligator sinensis | reverse complement strand
GGGGTTCTTGTGACCCCAGCATTCATTCCTGCCTGTGGAAGGGGGTCAGGCTAGATGATCTGTTCAGGTCCCTCCTGACCCTAGCTACTATGATACAGAGCATGGGATGGAGCTGTAAGCAGCTCATCCATGGGGCATGGGGAGTGGGGTGCAGCTCCCACTGCTGCACACACCCCAGGAGGGCATGGGGAGCATGTGCCCTTGGATCTGTGTGTGGGGTGGGGTGGGCTGCCAATGCAGGCTAGAGTTGGGGCTGTGCTGGGCTCTTCCCAGATGGGGCTGGGCCAGGCTGCACTGGGGCAGCCAGCGGCAGTGCTGGGAGGGGGGCTACAGGTGGGGCTGCAGCCACTCCTGAATTTGTCATAGTTCCCCTCAACCTCCCTCCTAGCACTGCTGCCACCTACCCTGAGTGCATCCCAGCCCAACACCCTCACCAGGAACTGCCTGGCACTGCCCCAGGCTGTAGCAGCAGCCCGCCCTCACCCACTGTGTAGATCCCTCCCAGGGGTACATGTATCTCTGGTAGCCCCCCCCCCCCCCAACGTGGGGCCCCGCCCCACCCAACGTGTGGCTCAGTCCCACATCCCACCCTGGCTGGGCAATGCCTGCCCCTGTCCCAGCCCCACTCTCTCCCCTACCACTGGGGCCTCAATCTGCCTCCTCCAATGGCTCTTCCCTCACAACAGACTTAGCAGCTGGACCTGGCTGCTCTCTACAATGCTGGGCTGTGCTCCTGTCTGCCTGTGTGCTGTGCAGTGGCTGCATGCATGCACACAACATTTATCAGCCACATCAGTTCTGTGTACCCCCTATGACCTTTTTAAGTACCTCTAGGTGTACACATACCCCTGGTTGACAACCACTGCTATAAAGGATTGCATGTCAATGATGTTCAATTTCAAAGCTCTCCCCAGAAGAGTCTGAAAAGCTAGAAAGAAGTTGAGTAAGCTTCACATAAACTGTGTGACACAAAATTCTTGAAGGTCACCAAATAACTGTTGGTCTAATTAATCATGAACTTACTCTATTGAGTTTTGGTGTAGAAGGTTTTGAAAAAAGACCTGGACTTCATATATGAAAGGGAACTGATCTGGAATCAAGTTCAAAAACACAAAACACTTTAATCTTCCTGGACCATCTGTTACTGATTCATCCCTCCAAATGTTGTTGGTTTAAAAGTGAGTCACAACCAAGCTAGGCAGTTGAATTGGATTTACTTTAGTTTTCAAAGCTGAAAGGATTAATTCTCCTTGTATTTTCACTCTGCCTCATTTGATTCTCACCACGGAACAAACATGACCCATGTGAGAGCTTGTGAAATTCTATGGGAATAGCTCATGTCATGTTTTCCTTGGTATCATGGCAGTGATGCAGAAGAATACCACTATTTTATTTCCTTAGAATTCTCTTATAAAATGTAATGACTATAACTGTATTTTACTCTGTTATATTTAGAATGTGTTGTATATGTGTTATAGGGCCATTTGTGTTACATGTAGGTAAAGGAACAATGGGATTGAATGCAGTCCACAAAATTGCACCTCCTGCTATGCCACATGTGCATAGCAGGAGGCATGATTGTGGGATCATACGTCCCAGGCTCCCCCTCTACCAGTAAGAAGAAAGTTCCCATAGCTGGGAGCCATCTCAGTTGAGTGGCTCCCAGCTGGAGGGTTGCCCCACACATCCATGCAGCTGGGAGATGCAGCTGCCACGATGCTGGGAGATGAATCTTGCAGCTTCAAGGGTGCATGAAGACCCCAGGACTAGAAGACCACTGCTCGCATGGTCTCCCAGCCCCAGGGGCTCTATACACTCTCAAGGCTGGAAGATCACAGCAGCTGCATCTCCCACCTGTGGGAGTGCATTGGGCACCTCTGCATCTGGAAGCCCCTCAACTGAGGGGGCTCCCAGCCTGGGAACTTGATCTCCCAGCTTGGGAGGTTTCACACACCCTAAAACTGGAAGACCATGACTGCCATAATCTCCCAGCCCCCAGGGAAGTTTTATGCATCCTTGAGGCTGTAAGATTGCAGCCACACTCCATGGCTGCTGGGACCCAGCTCGGTTCTGGCATCAGGAGCTGTGCTGTGGGGACCCAGAGTCTTCAGCTGCAGGACTCTGGGTCTCAGCAGCTGTGGGGTGCTGGCAGGACCTAGAGTCAGCAGCTGCTGGGGCAGAGAGTCCCCTTAGTTGTGGAACTCCCATTTCCAGTGGGTACACCCCTGTGGTTGGGAGCCTCTTCAGCTGGCAGTACTCCTAGCTTCAGGGGAGACCCTGCTTCATGTGAAAATTAAATTTTGATTATAACCAGCTGTAAAGTTAGAACACATTTTTGAGATCTAATGTTATAGCTGGTTGGAGTTTTTTATGGAGTGATGGGTACTTTGCACATGTAGGTGGTCTTAAGGTAATTGCAGAATTAACCAGTTAATTGCATGATACCTGTAATGTGTAGAGGGGGCCATATGTTTATTAATTATTAATTTTTTTTTACTTAGATTGCACCTTTCCCACAGATATTTAAATAGATATAAAGATCAATTAATGAAAATACCTGTGAGGCAGGGAAGTATTATGATTCTCATTTTACAGATGAGGACACCAAATAAGAAGTATTGCTTATTCAGTATTGCAACTAGTCTACTCTATGGCATGGATAAAACTGAGGAGTCCTGACTCCAAGGATTTTCCTGCTCTTACTTCTAGATGTTACTGCTCTTGAACTAGTCTTTAACTTGCTTGCAACATGAACCTATCTGAAAGCTGGGCAAGAGAGTGTCTCTGAATCAAAAGAGTAAATGAACACGATGGGAACGATGAAGATGACCGAATGGAGAAGTAATGAGTAATTTCTGTGTAATGGATCAAGAAAGGAAAAGAGATACAGAAAAGCCAGAAAAGATTCAGTATCGCTCTTACTGCTAGTATGTCCTTTTAGAGGCTATCTGCAGTTCTATTCCTTGGTAAAATTGCATATAACGTACACTATAGACATGATAAGCTGGCCTTTCAGCAACATGCAATAGAAGATGAACTTTTCCTTGTATTAATGGAGTCTGGCTTTAATCCTCACTATTTCCTAGGTGTATTGCTTTCTTTCTGTAACACATTCCCATGATATAAATCTGTGCCTCTGTACTGGAAGCAGCCATCCCAGAGGTCAGACAGTTTCTTTTGTGCTGATGAATGTGCCATGCATGGAGCATAGCATCTTGAAACAGCAGGAGAGAAGATTGTACTAAGAAGGGAACTATTCTGTAAAATTACTTGTTAAAAAAACATGGAGATTAAATTTTCACTACTAAATAGACTTATTTTCATCTATAACCATCCTGACTCCATCAACACCAGCACATTATGTGGTTTATACAGAGAATGTGTGCATAGAAATACAAAATTCTAGAATTCTTGGTTCAGAGATTATACCTTTTATTAGACCAACTAAGAAATCACAAAAAAAAATCTTTTTTTGCAAGCTTTTGGGCACATGCACCATTCTTCAGGCTGAGGACAAATCCATGATTGTAAAAATCCTTTTAGGTAGAAAAATGAACTTAATTTTGCACAGGGGAATTTTGATGCTGGATGTCTGTTCCCCTGGGTCCCTGAGATGCCTTTGTGTAGAAGTGTGCACTTGGTTCTATTATTCAATTCATTCATCCCTGAACACTGAAGATTTTTCCTACTACCCCTTATCAGTTACATAATTGTTTAACACTCTTACAAAGGCACGTGATTATATTTTGTTTTGTAAGAAAAACAGGTCATCAAGATCAAGAAAGGGAGGAAAGTGGATCCGGCTAACTATAGGCCCATCAGCCTGACTTCTATTCCGGGGAAGATCTTAGAAAAGTTTATTAAAGAGGCCATCCTTAATGGACTGGCCGACGCCAACATCTTAAGGGATAGCCAGCACGGGTTTGTTGCGGTTAGGTCTTGCTTGACCAATCTCATTTCCTTCTACGACCAGCTGACCTATCACCTGGACAAGGGAGAAGAGATTGATGTCATATATCTTGACTTCAAAAAAGCCTTTGATCTGGTGTCCCATGATCGCCTCTTGGAGAAACTGGCCAATTGTCGCCTTGGGTCCTCCATGATCCACTGGCTGGAAAATTGGCTCCGGGGTCAGACCCAGAGGGTAGTAATCGATGGAAGTCACTCATCGTGGTGTCCTGTGACCAGTGGGGTCCCCCAAGGCTCTGTCCTTGCACCCATACTGTTCAACGTCTTCATTAATGATGTGGACACTGGAGTCAGAAGCGGACTGGCCAAGTTCGCCGATGACACCAAACTTTGGGGCAAAGTATCCACACCAGAGGACAGGCAGGTTATCCAGGCTGACCTGGACAGGCTCAGCAAGTGGGCAGATGAGAATCTGATGGTGTTCAACTCCGATAAATGCAAGGTTC
>NW_005843261.1:91133-99610 GCF_000455745.1 Alligator sinensis | reverse complement strand
TAAAGCGACCAAAACGCTGGCTTGCATCCATAGATGCTTCTCAAGCAAATCCCGGGACGTCATTCTCCCCCTGTACTCGGCCTTAGTGAGGCCGCAGCTGGAGTACTGTGTCCAGTTTTGGGCTCCACAATTCAAAAAGGATGTGGAGAAGCTTGAGAGAGTCCAGAGAAGAGCCACGCGCATGATCAGACGTCAGGGAAGCAGACCCTACGATGACAGGCTGAGAGCCCTGGGGCTCTTTAGCCTGAAAAAGCGCAGGCTCAGGGGTGATCTGATGGCCACCTACAAGTTTATCAGGGGTGACCACCAGCATCTGGGGGAACGTTTGTTCACCAGAGCGCCCCAAGGGATGACGAGGTCCAATGGTCACAAACTACTTCAAGATCGTTTCAGGCTGGACATAAGGAAGAACTTCTTTACTGTCCGAGCCCCCAAGGTCTGGAACAGCCTGCCACCGGAGGTGGTTCAAGCGCCTTCATTGAACACCTTCAAGATGAAACTGGATGCTTATCTTGCTGGGATCCTATGACCCCAGCTGACTTCCTGCCCTTTGGGCGGGTGGCTGGACTCGATGATCTCCCGAGGTCCCTTCCAGCCCTGATGTCTATGAAATCTATGAAATCCAAGATTAGGGTAGAGTGTGTTATTGAAATAATAAAAAATGGTAATAATTCTAGTACAATCTTAGTAATTGTCTATGAGCCCATCACTCAAATCACTTTACAAAGTTGGTTGAGCATAGTTTTTTGAATAAAAACTCAGTTTTGAATTTTGTGATTCAGACCTATATCTAATTTGCGAGAGAGCAAATCCTAAGCATTGGTTCTGCAGGATTGATGAACTGCACAAATCTTTATGTAATTCACTGTATTTTAAATGTTTTTAATGTACATATCCCCAAAATAACTAAGAGCTGGACAAATTATCATAGTGCATATGGAAGAAGTATAAATTATATAACTAAATTTCCAATTGTTATATAATATTGTTCCTCTGCTCTCTCCCTGTGTATCTGGGTCCTTCCTACCCACCTTCAAAGACATATTAAAATTTTTCAGTCTGTCCCTACCCTGTGGGCAGTTTTATTTATTGTTTAGCTTTTGAGCCCTATGGTTCATGTGTTCAAACTTTTCTCCACAGCAATGGGATATAAATCTTCCTTTTTTTTAAATGTAAGTTGAGATGCTCATGTACTCATATGGAGACAAAATACACAAAAACCGTAGATTATCACAAGTATTGCTATTAAATAGCAATAGCAAGTGGCAACACTGCATGTAGTTTCTAAAGAAAAGACATCCTTTTAAATTCTGTAACATTGATTGGAGTATATCTTCATTGCCAATAAGTGTTCTATTTTTTTTTTTTTTTTTACTTTTTTCCCTCCTCCACACTGGGGAAATAAAGATGTGTCTTTTATTATGGGGCATCTAAACAAGATGAATGATATGCTCCTCTCTCTGTTTAATCTGACTGACTTGGTAAAGTTGTTTCCTCCTTTGACTCCACTAAGACTAGGGACAGACATTACCCATAAACCAGTTTAAATTATCAGAAACTGGTTTAAACCTGTAACAGAACAGATGGTCAGTGCACATAAACCACTTTGAAAATGGCTGAAACCACTTCGAGATAAACCTGGTTGAATGTAGTATCAGACTTATGATTTGGTTCAAACCAGTTTATGCAATGTCTGTCCCAAACCCCTTCCTGGTTTAAGTTAAATCAGACTCTCCCAGCATCCCGCCATGCTCTCTGCGATGGATGAGGTACTCTGCTCCACAGCAGGGCTGGCCCTTCCCCTCTGCTCTTCCCCATGCCTCCCTCCCCACCTCACCACTTGCTGCTTAAACAGAGATCGCTTCCTCATTTCTCTCACAGCATAGACTGTAGCCAGCATATGGTCTGCTAGCTAATGCTGTGTAAGGCAATAGGGCAATGTCCACTTAGGGCTTTTTGGAGGTAATCAATAGCTCAGATGGTAATGTCCCTGCGTTCCTTCCTTTGCAGAAAACTGTTTAAGAAGAGCTGGTAATGAACAAGGCTTTGTTTTATGATGGGATGTTGAATGCTGATAACAGAGCTGATAAATGCTCTGTTATCAAGTGGGGGGAGGGGGGTGGAGAGGCTCCCTAATCACAGTGTCCTGTTGGGGCCTGGCCACACCCCCCTCAGCTCCCTGCAGAAGGGAAGGGAGGGCTGCTCTAGTGCCCCTTGACTTCTAGCCTGAGCCACTGTAGGTATGTGCCTGCATTTCTGGAATGAATGTCTGGTTATAAAAATGATTTGGCCTAGCCAGGTTAGGCTAACCTGCAAAGATTGAATCAATTCAGGCTCAGGCTTTTTGAATTTCTGTCCCTAGTCTAAGAGATTGCAGGAGGTGAGCTGATGTGCGTTATCTATGCCACGATAAAGATGCACCTTTGTATCCCTTATGGGGAGCATCTGAACGAGCATACATGTGCATTTCCCTGGGGACAAATAGCAGTGGCTACCATTGGGGTAGGGGAGGCTGGGAACACCACCTGCACTGGCCCCAGCAGCCTTATCTGGATCCCAGGGGCCTCCAGGGACTGCAATCATGGTGATCTGTCAGCAGGGAGACTGACTGACAGCTAGAGCATGGCTCTGGCTGTCTAGGCTCCAGTTTTGGGCAGTGCATGCTGCTGCTGTGTGCGCCACCCCGCTTTTTTTAAGCATAGCTTTTTTTTGACACTGGGATCTGCCAGTGTCAAAAATCACCATCCTGTGTTGCAAATTAGCAGCACAAGGAACACCTGCATGCAGTGTGTGGTGCTGCAGATGGGTCTGCGGTGCTGTATGCCACATGTACATGCTCATCTGGACGTGCCTGAAAAGTGTATATAAAGACAGCTTCAAATGTGCAAGGTCATTCAGCTTTTACATGCAGATCATCAGAAGTCATCAACATGAACTTTCAAGATAACTTAGACATAATGTCTAATATGCTTTTGATTTTATTACTTTCCTCAAACTGATATTCAAAGTACAGTTACTTGAATTGATATTTGGAGCTTAGTTCTTCCCTTAGCTATGTGTTTTCTACCTGCATTGAGGTCAGTAGGAAATTCAGAAGTTTACCCACTAACAGGATTTGGCCCGTGTAACAATGAGAATGATGATAGTGAAATGAAATTGAGTGGGTTAGAAAGTGTCAGTGTTATGGAGCATCATGATAGCAATGGGTGAGACTGATGTTGTGTTGGATTTGGTACCTTATAATTTTTTTGCTCTTGTTTTGAGAAAACAGTGAAAGTATTACTTTAAATCTAATGTAAAAAAAAGGTGTGTATCCATTTGGGAATAATACTGATAATTTTTACATATACAATTTAAAACAACTTGTTATATTTTAAGAAAGCAGACCTTTCCCCATTTTTCCTTCATGTTAACTACAAGAGGCATTTAACATCAACAAGACCAACAAAACAAAATATATTACAACTTAGCGGGTCACATAATTTTTTTTGGAGACAGGATGAGCAAAACAAATTTTTAAAAGTAGGAAAATGACTGAAAGTACCAGCTTGGTATATTTTCAGACTGACAAAAATTTCCAGGAAAATACCTGCGTTTGCTTAAATATAATGTGAAATTTCAATATAGTAGATTTTTATCTGGAAAAGGTCTTGGGGAGAGAGGCTTGAAACACTGGACTTATGAAAAGCTTTAACTTTGGAACATCTACTGCCATGCTGTAATACAGCTTATTGATTTTGAAACTAGCCTAAGAACCTGAATGTGCAGAACAGGTGTTTTGCTGCTGCTTGGCTTATTAGATGAACATCTCTGTGGATGTAGCAAGAGAGACTGCTTAATTAGAGATTGTCTGAAGTCTGGACACATTTGTCAAGATTTTATTTGAGTAATTTATCTCACAGATGGCATAGATATCCATCACACAATACCTGCACTTGGGTCTACAACTCTGTAGAAAAAAATCACATTTGTTTGGGGGTAAAGAGCCACAAAATGAATGTTCAGGTAGCACAACATTCAGGACTGGGTATGTTCAGGGCTGGAATATACAAAATTGAATTTGTGCCCCTGATATGTACCGCTTTATAAATACAACCGCTAATCCATCTTTTACTTTATACCACAGTCCTTTATTAACTAGTGTGAAGAGGCTGGCAGCACCTCTTCAGAGGAGAGATATGACTCCGGCTGGAATTTACCTAAGGGGGCAGTGGCGAGGTTGAGGAGGGAACTCTCGGTGTGCCCAAGATTGAATTTATCTGAGCACCAGGTGCATTGCATTCCATCCACCTGATACCTTGAGGCTACTTCTGGCAGGGAATTTCCACTGGGAAAGGGGTGTGGAGAACACAGAGAGTACCGGGAAGATGGAAGCTCTGGTTGAGAATGAAGAGGCTATCCCCGGGAATGGGACTTGAGACCAAGATGGTCTGTGAGCTCGGAGGAGCTCTGTGAGTGCTGCTGTCTGGCAATCACAGCAGTGTCAAGAGTTAAAAGCTCAGAGCCTTGTGTACTGTCAGGGGGAACCTGAGTATACAGGGAAGGTTTTCCTGTTTTGAATTGTACTGGCCATGTGAATCAAGAGACTGGGTAGCCCCAGGGGGGCATTGTCTCACTTTAATGAGGGAAATTAGTTGAGTCCAGGAGTGAAGCCTAGCCAGCCAAAGAGTGATAGCAGCTTAAAGTACCCACATCTGTGGGTGGTAGCATTAGATGCACTGAGTTCATTTTTTCTTGTGTTCCAATTTTTTTTTCTTATAAAAAAAAGGAGGGGAGGGGGAGGGAGGATATTTTTCCCCTATAGCACAAGGAAACCCTATGAGGCTACTGGACCCTGGGCATCCAGCCCTAGAAAAGAGGGGAATAAAAGACAAAGAAAAGGGATAGGAGTTGATTCATTTTTCAGACTGGGCAAACCAGTCTGGATCTGACTTCTGGACAGTTTAAAGAGTTTTTTTGTCAGAGGTAATTATCCAGGGGAGGAGACAACAACTGGGCTTGAGCTAGAGAAAATGGCCAAGCTGACCACACGTTTATGTTCCAGATTGTATCTGTTCCCATGATAATGGCTAGCAGGTGTATGGCTGGGGTGAAAGGGGAGGTCAGAGCCCCACTTGGAAAATGCTTAATGCTATAACAAGACTTGTGAAGAAAGCATCACCTCCCAAAAGGATTATCTATTAAGTCATGGCAGGAAAGAATTAGGCAGAGAGCAGAGTCTAATTAGCAGGCCAAGGCATTACTAACAACCATGGACAGGTGAATGTCATCCAGATTTTGTGGACCACGCCTTTATGTGGTGATCCCACGACATACTGATGCATTGGCTGGGAAGGCAGACGATGCCCTGGAGGAACCAGCAAATATGGAACTTTCGGTTCCTGCAGTGGCAGGACCAGATTTGATTCAACAAATTCTGTACCTGTTGGGGCAGGTCTTGCAACAACAGCAGCAGCAATCTGTATGACAGTTGGCCCTAGAAGAGAGTTGGCTGCATCAGCAGGTGTGGCATCAAAGGAACGTTGTGAAGCTGAAGTTATGCAACATGACAATTCATGATGATCCCAAGACATTTTTAGAGAGCTTTGAGAGAGTGACATTGGCAGCTGGGCTATAAAGGGACTGTTGGGCCAGTCAGTTGGGGGTCCTGTTGATAGGAAAGGCCCAGGCTGCCTACAGGGCTATGACCCGGGATGAGGCTTGAGACTACGATAAAGTAAAGAAAGAGATTCTATATCAACTAGACATAAATGTGGAGACCTGTAAGCAATCTTTTAGAACCGAGAAGAAAAGGCCCCGAGGGCCTTGCTGCAGTGGTTAGTGGATTTAGTGACTAAATGACTGAAATCTATAGAGAGTTCTAGAGCAGAAATTTGTGACAAGATTTTATTGGAGCAGTTCATAGCTGATTTGGATGAAGAGACCCAGAAGTAGGTTCGATGTTGCCCACTGAGGCTTTGCAATTGGCAGAAAACTTCAGCAGTGCCCAGGGGGAAGGATGTCCAGATTGGAATGTGAAGGCAGTTTCATACCCCAGGGCTCACAAAACCATGAGGTAGGGAAGTAAGGAGACCTGGGAATTCAGAAGATCCAATAACAGCCCAATAGTCTGTTTCTGCTTTGGGAGAATGAGACATATGTCCAGAGTGTACCAATATGATATATTTGGCACCCAGACTACAGCATTCACCATTTGAGGGTGTCAGTACTAGAGGGGAACCCAGGGAACCTGAAGGGATAGAATCAATGGACTGTAACATGGGAAG
Organism: Alligator sinensis; assembly: GCF_000455745.1. Taxonomy (NCBI): domain Eukaryota; kingdom Metazoa; phylum Chordata; order Crocodylia; family Alligatoridae; genus Alligator; species Alligator sinensis. The sequence goes on along the minus strand of NW_005843261.1, from coordinate 93,344 downwards.
GGAGACTGATGATGACCTTTTACCCAAACCTACCATTGAGATGTGGGTGGAGGAAAGAAGGTTTGATACTGTCATCGATACAGGTAATGCACATACGTTCATACAGAATGAATTAATGCCAACTGGGTATGTTTGGAAAGCAACTCCCATTAGGATGATGTGCGTGCATGGGCAAAGCACTTATTACCCCTGAAGGATATATTGGGTGACTGTTCTGAATGCCTTAAGACAAATGCTGGTGGGGTTGGCACGCGATTTACCATACCCCATGATATTGGGACACGATTGGAGGAGAATTTATGAAGCATTAGATGCCACAAGGAATGGACAACAGCTGGCAGTTGGCCTGTTGGGAGATGAGGAGGATATGGAGGCCTCAGAGGGTCTTGATATGGAGAGCCTGTCCAGTAATGTGAAGTTTATAGAAGTCTGGACTGAGGAGCACAAGGTCCGGGCTATAGTTGAAACTGAGCTGGCCAGGAGAGAAGAAGAGGTAATAGACCCAGATTGTTGTGCCCTGCTGCCCAGATTTGAGGTCAGGAAAGGCTTGTTATATTGAATTAAAAAGGGGGGCCAAGAGGGGCAGGAGATCTCCTAGCTAATAATTGCACCAACTGTTCAGAGTTCCTCTGTTAAAATTAGCTAATGAAAATCTCCTGGGTGGGCATATGGGCTGTAGTAAAGCTGAGGCTAGGCTGTTGAAGTGGTGCTTCTGGCCCAAGATGTACAATCAGATAGAGAGATTTTGCTGGGCTTGTCCTGTCTGCCAGAGGGTGAGCTGGAAAAAACCTGCGTGGGTTTTTTTAGCAACCTATGCCCATAGTAGGCACTTCTTTTTCCCATATTGCACTGGGTATGGTGGGTCCGTGCCCTAAGAGTGCATCAGGCTATTAATTCTTACTGGTAATAATAGATTATGCAACCTGGTTCCCAGAGGCAGTACCCATGTGGACAGTCACAGGTCCTTGGGTGGTGGAGGAACTCCTTAAATGGGCCACTCAGGAGGGCATCCCCAAAGAGATCATCACTGATCATGGCTCAAACTTTATGTCTGGCATTTTAAGGAATGCATGTAAGGTGCTTAAAATTAATCATTTACATATGACTGTTTATCATCCACAAACCAATGGCCTGGTAGGGCGGTTTAATGGGATGTTGAAAAATATGTTGCGCCGCTGTCTTCAAGCAGAACCCCATAAGTGGGAGCTTATGATTCCTCCCCTGCTGTTTGTGGTTCAGGAGGCACCTCAATCATCCTTGGGGTTTGCCCCATTTGACTTAGTGTAGGGTCATTGCCCGAGGAGCTTGCTAGACTTGGTATGGGAAGGTTGGGAGGAGGCACTACTAGAAGGCCCAAACAAAGTGGAATTCATGAATGAGTTAAGGCGCCACCTACAAGTAGCGGGTGAACTCTCATGGGACCAGTTGAGGCAAGCTCAGGAGGTTCAGAAAAATAACTATAATAAAAGAACCCAAGTGAAGGAGTTTCAAATAGGCCAGAAAGTGCTGGTCCTGCTCCCAGATATCACAAGTAAATTTCTTACATGTTAGCAGGGCCTGTTTGAAATAGTATGGTGGGATGGCCCTGTTGACTATGAAGTTTTTAAACCTGGGTATAAAAGGAAAAAGCAAATATGTCACATCAACCTATCGAAAGAATGGAGGGAGCAGGAGGGCTTGCTGATTGATCCCATGCTGGAAGAGGATGAGTTTGGTCAGGATTTGTCTGAAGAGGGGGGTCAGGGATTGGCAAACATAGAGGTCCCCATAGGGGCTATGTTGGATAATCAGCAGCAAGGTTGATAAGCACCCCTTGTTTCAGGGGCACCTGGCTAAACCCCTAGGGACAGAGGTAGGGCTGGAAGCCATGTCCAGCAGAGATCCCTTGAACTTTTACTATGCATTTTCTACTTCAGGAACAGCTTTGTGTTCTGAAAAAAGTATTTTATCTAACCAAGGGCATACAGTAGGTTGTTTAGGCTGGGGGAGATTGCTTGTTGCGTAGTTGCTGATTGCTGGCCTCGCTAGAAGGAATACTGTATCAACAAAGTTCCGGAGCTGGAAGGGGGGTTACTTGGGGGGGAGCCTATACATGTCATCACATCAGCAGGTTTAACCTGTTACGTAGCTATATAAGGCAGACGCCCACTGGGGTGGGGGTGCTTGCTTTGCGAACGATTGCCAAGCACCACTTTCTGCGCAGAAATAAAG
>NW_005843261.1:85758-85989 GCF_000455745.1 Alligator sinensis | reverse complement strand
AGAAAGATAGTCGAGGACTATGGACCTTTTCCATAAGGACCATAGCCTCGAAGGGGGGATTTGATAAGCACCCCTTGTTTCAGGGGCACCTGGCTAAACTCCTAGGGACAGAGGTAGGGCTGGAAGCCATGTCCAGCAGAGATCCCTTGAACTTTTACTATGCATTTTCTACTTCAGGAACAGCTTCGTGTTCTGAAAAAAGTATTTTATCTAACCAAGGGCATACAGTAG
>NW_005843261.1:80315-85685 GCF_000455745.1 Alligator sinensis | reverse complement strand
ACTGTATCAACAAAGTTCCGGAGCTGGAAGGGGGGTTACTTGGGGGGGAGCTGGAAGGGGGGTTACTTGCTGGGCTTGCTATACATGTCATCACATCAGCAGGTTTAACCTGTTACGTAGCTATATAAGGCAGACGCCCACTGGGGTGGGGGTGCTTGCTTTGCGAACGATTGCCAAGCACCATTTTCTGCGCAGGAAATAAAGGTTAAGTTGGATCCTTCACCCCTGTGTGTTTATTGGCACAAGCACACCGGGCACGAACTCACTGTCCTTTGGGGACAACAAGGTCAATTAAGGTGTTTGGTGAATGAGTTCCAGGACTTTTTCAGTGAGTCTGCTACAGACCACCACACCAAGAGGAAAAGCTAGACTTGGAATTCTTGAGGCAGCTCTCAGAGGCCATACAGTCTAGGGATGAGGTTATCATGGGGGACCTGAACTACCCTGATATCTGCTGTGAAGAGCAGTCAGTCAAATTCAAACGTTCATGCATGTTCTTAACCTGCATGCAGGAGATTCGCGTAATGCAGGAGGTATAAGGTCCCATCCACACCAAGAGGAAAAGCTAGACTTGGAATTCTTGAGGCAGCTCTCAGAGGCCATACAGTCTAGGGATGAGGTTATCATGGGGGACCTGAACTACCCTGATATCTGCTGTGAAGAGCAGTCAGTCAAATTCAAACGTTCATGCATGTTCTTAACCTGCATGCAGGAGATTCGCGTAATGCAGGAGGTATAAGGTCCCATTATGGGGAATGCCTTACTGGACTTGGTGTTGGCTATGGGGGAGGACTTGGTAGGGGAGCTGCAGATTCGTGGTCACTGTGGGGACAGTGACCACCAATCAGTCAAATTCACCATACGGCATAGGGTAGGTAAGATAACCAGTAGGGTGGAAGTGCTTGGCTTTAGGAAGGCTAACTTCAGTGTGCTTAGGAGTCTAGCCAATGATGCACTGCAGGATAAGAGTATTGGAGAGATGAGAGGCCAGGAAGGGTGGTCGTTTCTAAAGGGAGTGATCCTTTGGGCTATCCCAGTATGAGGGAAAAGGGGGAAAGAAGCCAAAAAACTTCCTTGGCTAAACAGGGAAATCCAGGAGAGCCTAAAAGAAGGGCAAAAAAGAAGACATAGGTGGTGGAAGCAGGGGAAAGCTACCAAGGAAGAATATACCTTCTTGGCCCACACTTGCAGGGAGGCAGTTAGAAAAGCCAAAGCAACTACAGAGCTGAGGCTGGTAACAGAAATTAAAGACAACAAAAAGTCTTTTTTTAGGTATGTAGGGAGTAAAAGGAAGGAACAGGGCAACATAAGACCGCCTACTGAACAAGAAAGCAATTAGTGACAGAGAGCGGGGACAAGGCTGAGCTATTCAATGAGATTTTGCCTCGGTGTTACTGAACAGGGCTCAAGATATGTCTCCTAATGGGTTCTGAGATGGACATCAGAGGGACACCAGCCCACCAACTGTTGATGCTGACTTGGTGCAGAGTCACTTGAATGGACTGGATGTGTTCAAGTCAGCAGGCCCAGATGAGCTGCATCCGAGAGTACTGAAGGAATTGACCGGTGTCATAGCAGAACCACTGGCACGGCTGTTTGAGCATTCATAGCTCTCTGGTCAGGTGCTGGAGGACTGGAGAAGGGCCAGTGTGGTCCCTATTTTCAAGAAGGGGAGGAAGGAGTATCCAAGTAATTATAGGCCAGTCAGTCTCACCTCCATCTTTGGAAAAGTCTTTGAAAAGATTATGAAGTATCATATTTGTGGGGCTTGAGACCAAGAGGGTCTGTGAGCTTGGAGGAGCTCTGTGAGTGCTGCAGTCTGGCAATCACAGCAGTGTCAAGGGTTAAAAGCCCAGAGCCTTGAGGACTGTTGGAGGGAACCTGAGTATATAGGGAAGGTTTTCCTGTTTTGAATTGTACTGGCCATGTGAATTAAGAGACTGGGTAGCCCCAGGGGGGCATTCTCTCCCCCTTTTCTTGTGTTCCAATATTTTTTTGCTTATCAAAAAAAAAGGAGTGGGGGGAGGATTCTCCCACGGGGTTTTTCTTTGTCCTGCCAAGGGAAGGAAACCCTACAAGGTGACTAGACCCCAGACATTCAGCCCTAGAAAAGAAGAGAATAAAAGACAAAGAGAAAGGATAGGAGTTTGTTGATTTATCAGACCAGGCAAACCAGTCTGGATCTGACTTCTGGACAGTTTAAAAACTTTTTTTGTCAGAAGTAATTATCTAGGGGAGATGACAACTGGACTTGAGCTAGAGAAAATAGCCAAGCCGACCACACATTTAAGTTCTGGATTATCTCTGTTCCCATGATAACGATGCAGGTGTATGGCTGGGGATAAAGGGGAGGTCAGAACCCTATTTGGAAAATGCCTAGCACTATAACAATACTCATGAAGACTACATCGCCTCCTGAAAGAATAATCCATCAAATCATGGCAGGAAAGAATTAGGTGGAGATCAGAGTCTAACTGGTGGGCCAAAGCATTCCCTACAACCATGGGCAGGTGAATGTTGTCTGGACGTCATGGGCCACGCCCTTACACAGTGATCCCATGACACTAGACACAAGCAGTACTTGCAATAGGTTATATCCTTCTATAAAGAGAGAGTAAGTTTACTAAGTTTATTTTTCAGGGAAGGAAAAACATGTGTTTCATGCAAAGCGAGGGAACAAGTCATCAGTTTCTGAGAAAAGGGTTGTAAGATTAGCCTGATTAAATATACATCCATTTTAAAGGAAATGTTCAGGCTTTATAGGAGAGCTTCAGCAAGGAACACATACTTGTCCTCATCTCTGAGCCATGAAGACTTCTGCTAATAAGGCCTAGGACAGACCAGTTTCAAGGATGAGAGAAATGGATCATTTGTCTTCTGTTATATCTTGATGGGATGTTTGGAATTGCATGAGCCTTCCCTGGCAGCCTAGAACAAGAACTTCCCCAGCACATAAAGGTTTGGTATACCTCACTGGAGAAACCCCCAAATCAGCCAGGTGGTTACTTGAGTTTAGTTTAAGGTGCATTAAAAAGATAAAATCCATAACAAAGAGAAGAATTGTATTTTCCTCTCTCTGACACCCTTTTAGCTCTTCTGTTTCCCATGGTTGGTTTTCACCTGTGTGCTTAAATACAATAAATTGCTTCAATTAGAGACAGATATTTTCAGGAAAGTAATTATTACTGGAGATGTGAGCAGAAATAGTGCAAACTTCTTCATATTATCTTAATATGTTCTTACCCTGACAGTTGAAAATTTGTCTCCAGACTACTAGTACAATTAAATTAAGAAGGTTTTAAGGAGGTGAATGTTGAAAAAACAAGTGCTCAAAAGCAAGGAATGCTCAGAACTAGAATTGTGCATGCAAACATAATATTTCCCCCCTATGTATGCACTATGGCAACATTTTTCAGGTTAAGTCAAAGGAAATGGAACATTAGGACAGAAACCAGGTGATATCAAAGTGAAAGTTCTAAAGATTCAGAATGAACAGCTGAGAAACATTTTACAGGTTTCTCAAGTGACTTGGCTTGAAAGGCGCCTTGAAAATTACTAGTCTACCTACTGTTGTGTGATCCTGATATCCCCAAATCTCAGTCATATAAAGAAGTATGAAAAGCATTTTGAAATGGACATATTATTTTACAATATCTTCCCTGACTCTGCCATATATGGATCTCTTCAACATCTGTGGGGGAAGCTGACACTAGCTGGCCATCATATGTGTGCTTGTCTTCCCCCAATTTTCACCTTAGCCTTAACCAAGAAAATGGAAGAATAGAAATCACAGAATTCAATGCGTAGTGCTTATAATCAACAGTTTGTTTTGGAAGTGCAGAGAAGCAGAATGTATCTTAATGCAGTCAGGAAACTGTGTAGGGGAAAGAAAATTAAATCAAGCACAATTTGACTTGTTATGTTGGGGGTGGACTTAGAAGATAAATCTGCAATTTTTACAAATGCACTAGCTGTTTTAGAAAGAAGGAACAGAATAAATGAGCTGAAAAATGAACTGTCACTCTATTCACACTTTCATACGCTCACATTTGTAGTAGTAGGCTAACACACAGAATTTTAGGCAGTGAAGTCAGTAAGTAGGAGGAAATTGTGCTCATTATCTCTTCCCTAGGAACTAATTGACTAGACAGGAACTAGAACCTCTCATACATTAGCCTGTTAATAATTGACAAACATATTGAAAAGAAAATTATTTTTAATTCTTATGCCTATTTAAGGTTACTGAACTGGACAGACAGTGCCTAGATTGTATTAATCAGACCTTTAGATAGTTATGGCAGCAGAGAGAAGGGGAAGGAATTTTAATTGAAATGTTTGCCCCCACAGTAGCCACTTTGCTTTAAAATAATCAAAAGCAGCTTAACTGACTACAAAAGTCAGTGTAAGTGGTTACCCAGTGATACGAATATATGAGAGGGGCCTGAAGGAGACAGCAGTTCCTGTGCCATCCTACTTTAATCCCTCCCCCTGTAATACTGAATTGCCATGACATCCAGTTTCCTAAACAAACTCTTGACTTCTGTGACAAATGAGTGATCACTTTGCCCTAAATTGTGTCCAGAACTGGGGTTGTATCTTCAGTAGCAGGTAGGTATATATAAAAATACCTTATGTTCCCTTTAGGACTCCCCTTCCTAACTTGCACTGGATGTAGAAGGTCTGGTCTGACTATTCCCTCTATCAGTATGTAAGCACGTAGAAGAGAACTAGTTTATAAGTAACAGCTAACATGGACTAATCAGGAGCAAATACTGTTTAAGCAACCAAGCTTTCCTCTATGAGAGAGCTAAATGTCTTCCAGATAGGTGGGAACAGTAGGTGTGATATACCTCAAATTTAGTAAGCCTTTTGACATGGCCTCCCACAATATTTTTATAAATAAGCTAAAGAAATTGTTGGCAGTCCCTCAATATGAGGATGACAGTCCTCCAGCAGATATGGAAATCACTTGTGAGTCTGGAGATGACTGAAGATGGCAATTTGAGATCTGCATGTTTGATTGTAGATGAATCAAACAGTTCCAGGAGAAAGGAGTGAGTGGATCCTGGTGATGTTGGGTCACAGCTCTTTCTCTTTGTCTCTCTCATCTATCCACCTCTCTGTCTCTCTTGTCTATCTGCCTCCATAGTATGGTGAGTTTGCTTGGAGAGGTTGATGCCTTGTTGTATTTCGTGGTGCCTGTGACAGTGCACCTTTGTGTGCTTGCCATGTTAAGGGGCTGATCAGGCCGTGAGGAAGCCTGTAGGTGTCTGCAGAGCCAATCAGGTGGTCATATGACAGCCAGGAGGCCGCTTGATTGGAGCAGAGCTGAGCAACTGCAGTATAAGAATAAGAATAGGTCCTGAGGAA
>NW_005843261.1:51153-80305 GCF_000455745.1 Alligator sinensis | reverse complement strand
TGCTGCTGAGGTAACATTGCCCAGCAGGAGCTCTTCTGCTCCTAACAACATCCTGGAGCTCAAAGGGTAGGAACTATGGGGAAAGAGGAGGTTCCTTGGGACCTAGTGGGGTCCCAAGCCCTGAGGAAATGTCTGTGGGCCTAGGGAGAGTGAGGCCAGCCTAGGAAAGGGGCTTGGAGAGTGCAGGCCTACTGAAGGGCTCAGATGAACCCAGTGGAGAAAAGATCTCTGGGGGCACCAGGCCAGCCCCTTAAGAAAAGAATGGCTTTATGGTGGGGCCCAAAGGGGACCCCTGCTGAGTAGAGATGTCAGCTGCTTCCAGACTGATCCTCAAACTCTTGACTGGTCAATGCAAGGGGGACAGGGCCGATAGGCCAAAGGGCATGGATGCCCACTGTGAGAGGCAGGCCAGGGCTGCAGAGTGCCACTGGCACCCCAACTGGCCTAGAGGCAGGACCAGACCCTAAAAGAGGCTGAATGTCTCCTTGATGGGGGGGACATCACTGCTGAGAGAGGACAGAAGGTCAGCCAACAAGCAGGCTGGTATGAAAGAGCCTGAAGCCCAGCCTTCTGATGGGAGGTATCCTGCAAGGGGGCCTCAGAGAGATGGGGCCTGCGGCTGAGAGGAAGGGTATGAGATGGAGACTGCAACAGAGTGCCCCAGAATGAGCATCCCGGGAGGAACATCCAGAAGCCCAGTGAAGGAGGAGTAAGACATGGGCAGGTAGGCCAGCAGTGGTCCTGGGGAATGACCTAAAACTACACCCTACTGGGGAGGATGGTGTGGTGAGGCTGCTTGTAGTGGGGCAGTCGTCAGGAAATGCCACATCAGTATGTCCCTAGTTAAAAGTGAGTATGGGGCTCCAGAAAGCCTCAGCCTCATCCCCCACTGCCTTGTGGGTGACCCTGTGGAGGGGAAATCTTAGGGGAACACACCCTGAGAGAAAAGCCCCAGGCTTGGGCAACAGCAGAGGGGCCAGGAGGGCCTGAGGCCCAAAGCCTGAAGAAGAGTGTGGCTTAGTGGGAGGCCTGAAGGAGAGTGAGATCCAGGTATGTTGACAGATGCATGAGTGGGCTGTAGACCAAGAGTGGGGTCCAGGCACATCGACAGACACCTGAGGCCCAAGGGGCATAAGACCCAGAAACCCCAGTGAGGGGGCATGAGTAGAGGCCCCAGTGAGGGGGTGGAGTGGATGCTGGAGGCTGCATAGAGTAGGGTCAATGGGGGGCCTGAAGGACTATGTGTAGGCCAACTGGAGTTCAGGCCCCAGTGAGGGGCCCATGTGGCCAGGGTATGTCCAAGGATACCTGAAGCCAAGTTTGGGTCAAAGGCTGATTACAGCCCAGCAATGGGGCCAGGGTAGTAATAGTGGGTATCAATTTTTGGATGTCATCTGTGAGGCATGAGACATGATAAAGAGGAGGTCAGAGCTGTGTATTATGCCCTTGGCATCAGGGCATAGATTCATAGATGTTAGGGTCGGAAGGGACCTCAATAGATCATCGAGTCCGACCCCCTGCATAGGCAGGAAAGAGGGCTGGGTCTAGATGACCCCAGCTAGATGCTTGTCTAACTGCATTTAATGGGCAACCTCTCACATTTTATTCCATCGGGTTTTGTTACATCAAGGCATGGCAGGCGAATCAGGATGGACTGCCCTAGACTGGTGGGCAGGCCCATACTGTGACTAACCCCTGGGATAGCCTCCTGTCACAGTGTTACTGGGGACAATTCAGTGCTCAAGTCTCTCAGGTCTGCTGTTCAATTCTAGTGAGTATTGTAGTCTAAGGTCCTAGGTTCAAGATCCTAGGCTGTTATGTCCAGGCCCTGGCCTAAGGAATTATGATCTAGATGAAAGTAAAAAAAAAAAAAGTGGGCACATAACTGGTTGAATAACTGTGCATAAATAACAAACATCAATATCTCAATGCCAAACTGAGAGGAGGTATGAAGTGGGACTCTCCAGTGATCTTTTTTGGGTACAAGACTGTTCAATAAATTCTTTAAATGACTTGAACATTGGACCTCAGTGTACAGATACTATATTTACAATTAATACCAAGCTAGGTGAGGTTCTGGGCACTTTAGATGTCAGAAGTAGGACTAAAAGTGACCTTAGTAATTTGGAAGAATGATTTGAGATGATGGGATACAATTCATTAAGGACAGCTGCAAAGTGCTATGCTCAGAAAAGAATGATTGAAAGTACCAATAGAAAATGGGGTATGGCTAGCTGGGTTCCAGTACTGCAGAAAAGGATACCCATTTATTGTGGGTATCAAGGTAAATATAAGTCGATGTACAGTAGGATTTTGTTAAAAAAGCTACAAAATAGTAGCAAGCAGGGATGTATTAACTAAGCATGGGAAGGTATTCTTCTATTCTGTGCAGTATGGATGAGGTCTTAGCTGAAGTACTCTGGATAGTTTGGGGCACTTTAAGAAAGATGTGGACAAACTGGGAAGAATCCAAATAAGGGTAAATGCAGGAAGGTGTTTAAAAAGAAGATTATAATGGGGACAGGACAAGAAGTAATAGGCTTGAACTTTAATAGATAAGTATTAGAAAAGATAACTGAGAGAGGGTGGAATCCCCAACACTGGAAGTCTTGAATTTCAGGTTAGGCATATATCTCTTTGAGATGATATAGACAAAGATAATTCTGCCTTGAGCAGAAAATTGGGGTAGATAACCTCTCTTTTCAGCCCTATCGTGTTATGATTTTATGTAGGTACAGTTTGATGTTGTACTGTAAATGTTACTTGGATTTCAGATGAGATGGCAAAGTATGGTTTTCAATTATTTTATTCTTGTTCTCTTTGTTTTAATGAAGCCAAATTATTTTTTCTTATACTTACTCAAATACATTTTGTTCACTTTTCTGTGCTATGCAAATTAATTATTATGTGTAGCTGCTAAAGTCTCAAAATTAGGTCTAAAGAATAACCAGCCAGAACAGGCTGGTTACACATACTTCTAGAGTATTTATATAAGGCATTCTTGAAAATGACTCAGCTCTTATATATTTGATCGGGCAGGTCAGCAGGGAAATTTAGGATTTAGTCATTAGGCTATGATATAAATCTATAGCCCAATTACAGTCAGTTGATTCCTGCAGGAGACAAAAGATTTGGTCATTTTATTCAAATGTCCCATAGGACAGATGATTAATTTTATAATACAAGTATTAGGAACAATTAGAACCTTGTGGATTATAACTTAAAATGGTTTCTGCTTATCCCTCTGCTCCAAGGTATTTCAACTGAACATTAAGCAGCCTCATGACCATCAGTGTATGTTGACGATTGATTTTAGAGTTATTTTGGGATCCGATATTTTCACCATTCACAGAGTTTATTAAACACTGTATCAAAAATTGTAAGTCAAAAAATTGACAGTGCTACTTTTCACTTGTGCATTGGGATGTCTGTGAGGTCTTTGACTAAAAACAGATCACAAATTTAATGAATGTCACACTAGGATTAAAAAGGAGCTTTCAAATGAAGAAAATATCAGCACATTATAATAGATGCATTTACAGGACCCTAATTCTCACGCTTTCTGAGCTCCTTCAAAAGAGACATTAGCAGATGCTAAGTATGAGGTCAGATTAAATGATCAAATTACACTCTTTACCACTTATTATGAATGTCAAAATAAAACAGTCAATTATTAACTTGGCAAATAAGGAGAGAGAGAGTCAAGTGAATAATGAGATTGTGTTGTCCCTTCAAGTAATTACTTCAGAGTCCTGTGAAATAGTGTAGTCAAGAATTTCCCCCTTCCTGACTCTCTGGGGATTGGAGATGAAAGTTCTGGGCTTTCCTCCAGGGGTTGAATTTACTTCTACTTGATAACCAAAACTGACATAGGCTTGAAGGAAAAGTCTCACAAGAAGAAATACTAGAAGTGATACAGGAGTTTCAGAAAGGCTAAGTATAAAGTCCTGTTGAATGAGCTCCCTATAAAATAATGCAGTGTTTTCAAAGATAATTGGCCTTACATCTTAAAGTTTCACTGTACTGACTTTCATTATAAAAAAGAAACAAATACAGCACAAAATATTTAAGTCCTGCAATAAGCCAGCATTTTGCTAACAATGAAAAAGGTAAAGATGAAGATTCAAAAACTGAGCAGTCAATACCTTAGATGTTTTGAAAAAATGCTACTGTGTAATTTTCTCTCTTTATGCCAAAGCTTTTGATTTAGTAGTTTGGAGTCTAACCTCTTTGCATCTTAGTTTACCCATTCATAGGATGGGAAGAATAACATCTTGCTTATCTTATATAGGTGTTGTGGACTTAATGAGTTTAAGGGAATTTAAAGTACTTGAATGAAAGGAAGTGAGTAAACATCAAGTATCATTACCTACCACTGTCATTATGTGCTTGAAAAACCATGTGCTTGCTTAGCTTAGTATTCTTTCAAATTATCCAAGTGGATAATTCATGGCCAAGATGATATCTAAATTTTCCCCGTCTTTAACGATACAGAAGCTGGCTAAGAAAGGTCAAAAATAAGAAATCTACTAGGGTAATAAGCAGGGGCAACAAGAATACTCTGTTGCTTTTTTTTTTTCCCCTAAAGGCTCTGTTATTTCTTTTTCTGTGTTAGTTGAAGAATGACATCTCATTTTTCAGTTAAAGATTAATCAAACAAGAAAGGAGGTGATGTCATTGCCCAAGTTTAATATTAATACATGTAAGAATGTGTACCTTGTAATGGAGACAAGTGCAATATGATGTAGTTATTAAAGAGTACAAATTACAATGATCTGCATTTGAACTTTGCCACATTCTTTTATAAAGGTCTTTGAAATTAAGCTGACCTTTCCTTGTATTGCTGAAGCAGCTAGTGCCATAATTAAAATGAATATTTTAACCAAATGTTTCTTTCTGGCTTCTGCCTTGCTCTGATGGCCCTTCCCCTGATACCATCAGCTTCCTCCAGGGAGACAGTCTGGCTGGGTAGAGATATTTGGTGAGGTTAGATTGAGTTAAAAATGGCCATCAGACCTAAGGCAAGTCAGAATGAAGGTGGCTAGTGGGGAGGGTTGGGGGAATTGGTGGTGGGCAGGGTCAGCAGGAGGGATCAGGGAGGCAGGTGGCATCCATGGGGAAAATCAGGGGGATCAGAGGGGCTGGTGGGGTCTGCAGGAGGGTTGGGGAATTGGGGAAGCAAGCAGCATCCACAATGGGGAACTTGGGGGGGAACTAGCATCATGCATGGGAGGGATCAGGGTGCAGACAGGGTCCATGGGGGTTTTGGGAGGTCTGGGAGGATTTGGTGGGATCAGGGAGGTCACAGGGTCCATGGTGAGGCTTGCGGGGGTAGCATTATCTGTGGGAGGGATCAAGAGGGCAGATGGGGTCTGGGAAGGTTTGGCAGGATCAGGGGCTTGTGGGGTCTGCAGTGGGGGAGGAGGGGTTGAGGGATGGGGAGCTCTCTTCCCCCAACCCCCAGGACGAGGGTCTAGTTTTACCCCCCAACCTCTCCCATGCCCAGATGTACAACCCTCCCCAGTCAACCTACCTCCTTTTTTCCCAGCCCTCTCCCTACCAGGACTTACTTCCTTGGCTCTCAGCATCAGCTAATACTGATAAAACCAGCACCTAGAGTGGCTTGTGGGCCAGGGGAACCATTCTGCCTGATGGTAGGGTGAGGGAGCGGGGGGCTACAAATAGCCTGATACCAGGGAGGTGGTTAGGAAGAGCACCGTCCCAAGTTTGGGGCTATAAACTGGTCTTTCCCAGCCCTGGGGCTGTGCTGAGAACTGTACAGAAGTTAGATCAGTCTAAAAGGCTAAGTACAAACATTCAAGAAGCCCAGAACAGAAGCACTCTATCTTCTGAGCTTTACTTTGAGTGCCCAAAGGAAGATTCCCTGGAATGGGGCTCTCTGTGCTGGGGTGGAGGACTGGGAAGCAGCCTGTCCCACCACTCCTGCCCAGAACAGCTACAGTCTCTCCATGGGAAGTGGTGCTAATGCCAATCATAGGTGTTGTAGCTTGATTCCAAGTGGCCTTTGACTCTGTGCATAAACTCCTTATCCTGGTACCACAACTCTCTCTGCTCCACAGGGGCATGGGTGGCCTCCCTCAGACAGTGGTTGGCTATAGATTCATAGATGTTTGTGTCAGAAGAGACCTTAGCAGCCCATCGAGTCTGACCCCCTGCCCTGGACAGGAAGGAGTGCTGGGGTCATATGACCCCAGCCAGGTGCATGTCTAGCCTCCTCTTAAAGACCCCAAGGTAGGGGAGAGCACCACCTCCCTTGGAAGCCCATTGCAGATTCTGGCAACCCTTACGGTAAAGAAGTTCTTCTTGATGTCTAACCTAAATCTGCTCTCCATCAGTTTGTGGCCATTGTTCCTAGTTAAGCTGCCCCCCCACCCCCTGATGAATTTGTAGGTGGCCACAAGATCACCTCTCAGCCTTCTCTTGTGGAGGCTGAAGAGATTCAGGGCCTTCATTCTCTCCTTGTAGGACTTTGCCCTAACCATATGAGTCACCCTCCTTTGAACCCTCTTGAGGTTGTCCACATCCCTGTTGAAGTGCGGCACCTAAAATTGGGTGCAGTATTCCAACCGTGGCCTAACCAATGCCACATAGAGGGGAAGTATCACCTCCCTGCACCTGTTTTTCATGCACCTGCTAATGCATGATAAAGTGCAGTTAACTTTATTGATTGCTTTGTCACATTGATGACTCATGTTCATCTTGGAGTCAACAATGACTCCAAGATCTCTTTCCTGCTGTGCTGCTGAGAAGGTCTTCCCCAGCCTGTAAGCATGCTAGTGATTCCTTCTCTCTAGGTGCAGCACCTTGCACTTGTCCTTGTTGAGCAGCACAGAGATGGAAAAGGATCTTGGTGTCATTATTAATTCCAAAATGAACATGGGCTGCCAATGTGGGGATGTGGTCAGGAAAGCTAACCGCACCTTGTCATGCATCCACGGATGCATCGCAAGCAGGTCCAAGGCGGTGATCCTCCCCCTCTATGCAACCCTGGTCAGGCCACAGTTGGAGTATTGCATCCAGTTCTGGGCGCCGCACTTCAGGAGGGATGTGGACAGAATTGAGAGGGTCCAGAGGAGGGCCACTCGCATGATCAGGGAGCAGCAAGGCAGGCCCTACGAGTGGAGGCTACAGGACCTGAACCTGTTCAGCCCCCACAAGAGAAGGCTGAGAAGGGATCTGGTGGCTGTCTACAAGCTGGCCAAGGGGGACCAGCAGGCTATGGGAGAGTCCCTGTTCCCCCAAGCACTACTGGGAGTAATGAGGAATAACAGCCATAAGTTGACCAAGAGTAGATTCAGGCTAGACATCAGGAGGCACTACTTCACAGTCAGGATGGCTAGGATCTGGAACCAACTTCCAAGGGAAGTGGTGCTTGCTCCTACCTTGGGGGTCTTCAAAAGGAGGCTAGACAATCATCTAGCCGGGGTCATTTGACCCCAGCATTCTTGCCCATGGCAGGGGGTCGGGCTTGATGATCTGCTCAGGTCCCTTCTGACCCTACCTACTATGAAACTATAAAATTATGCATCCTATTCTGTTCTGCCTACTTTTCCAACCTGTCCAGATCTGCCTGGATTTATTCCCTATCCTCTAGAGTATTAACTTTACCCCATAATTTGGTATCATCTGCAAATTTGGACAGAGTGCTCTCCATGCCCACATCCAAGTCACTGATGAAGACATTGAACAGCACAGGTCCAAGGACCGAGCCATTGCCCACATCTTTCTAGGTCAAAATGACCCACCCATCACCATTCTCTGGGTGCAACCCCTAAGCCAATTTGCCACCCACCTGACCATGTAATCATCTACACTACAGCCTCTCAGTTTATATGTGAGAATAGGATGAGATACCATATCGAAGACTTTCTTAAAATCCAATTAGATGACATCTATCTCAATTCCTGTGTCTAAACATTTTGTGACCTGAACATAAAAAGAAACATGGTTAGTTAGACAGGATCTATCTCCTATGAATGTAGGCTGGTTACCCTTCAGGATTGTTTTTCCTACTGGACACCCACAAATGTGATCCTTAATAATTTTTTCAAAAGTTTTCATGAGGATAGAGGTAAGACTAACTAGTCTATAGTTACCCAGATCCTCCTTCTTCCCCTTCTTGAAAATAGGGACCACATTGGCCCTTTGCCAGTCCTCTGGGACCTGACCTCAGCACCAGGAGTGCTCAAACAGCCATGCCAGTGGCTTTGCTATGACACTGGACAATTCCTTCAGCACCTTTGGATGAAGATCATTCAGGCCCATTGACTTAAACACATCCAGTCCCTCCAAGTGTCCCTTCACTCAGTTGGTGCTAACAGTTGGTGGGATGGTTTGCCTTTTGTACCTGTCTATGATCCAGTTGGGAGATTTGTCCTGATTCATGTTCAGGAATAGAGAGGCAAAAAAAAATAAAAAAATTGAAGAGCTCAGTCTTACCCCGCTATTTGTCACTACTTTCCCTAGTTTATCCTGTAGAGTTCCTATGCCTTCTTTTTACTCCCTATATACCTGACTTTTTGTTATCTTTAATTTTTGTTGCCAGCCTAAGTTCCATTTCTGCTTTGGCCTTTCTGTCTGCCTCCCTGCAAGTACGGGCCAAGTAGGTATACTCTACCTTGGTAGCTATCCACTGCTTCCACAGCCTATATGCCTCTTTTTTTGCCCCTAGACTTTCCTAGATTTTCCTGTTCAGTCAAGGGGGTTTATTGGCCCCTTTTCCCCCTTTCCTGTGCAATGGGATTGTCTCCTTCTGTGCCTATAGGATTGCTTCCTTTAGGAACAACCACCCTTCCTGGACTCCCATCTCACCAATGCCCCTGTTCTTCATTGCCTCATTAACTAATCTCCTGAGCACACTAAAGATAGCCTTTCTGAAGTCTAGCACTTCTGGCCTACTGGTTATCTTTCCCACCCTACGCCGGGTGGTGAATTCAATCAAGTGATGGTCACTATCCCCTAGGTTACCTTGTGTCAGTAGATCCCCCATGAAGTCATCCCCAGTAGCCAGCACCAAGTCCAGTAAGGTGTTCCCCCTGGTGGGACCATATACTTCCTGCATTAGGTGAAAGTCCTGTATGCAGGTTTAGAATCTACGTGAATGGTTGGATCTAGCTGACTGCTTCTCCCAGCAGATGTCAGTATAGTTTAGATCACCTGTGACAACCATGTCCCTTGATTGTATGGCCTCTGAGAGCTGTCTGGAGAATTCCAGGTCTAACTCATCCTCCTGATGTGGCAGCCTGTAGTAAACCCCTACTACCAAGTCCCTTTCCCCCCAACCCCCTTGCATTCTGACCCACAATACCTCAATAAATTCATAAACCTTGTTCTTGGACCTTCACAGCACATTCCTGGGCCTAGATGGCTCATTCAAGCACCATGGCAGTGCTGGTGAAAGCAGTTGCCAACCTGTCCATTATAACCCCCAACCTCAAGGGTCTTCTTTGGTCCTCATGTTGCTGGCACTGTCTACGCACATATGCGTAGATGTCCAGCTGACCATCTGGATCCAGCATCTTGGGCTCTATGACTGGGCCTCCTGCACACAAATGCAGATTCTGCAGACACCAAGAGACTTATGTTAAGTCATCTTTCCTGACCCTTTTCCCCCACCCAGGGCTGGAAGCCATGCATCTCCTCATAACTCAGTGCTGACCATGGCACAGAACACGTGCATTCCACCTCCCAGCTGGGAAAACCCAGATGCCTGGGTTCCATCTCCTTGCTGCAGAAGCCAGAAGGTCTGGGAAATCCAAGCATCAGGGCCCAGAGGCCCAAGCCCAATCCCAAGCTTGAGCCTTCTCTGATTATCTGGGAGGAGTGGGAGGGTTTTTTTTAGCAAGAATTCTCATTTCCTACAGTGTCTTACATTTGGTGGTGTTAATTCATAGCTGTGATACCAAATGGTGCCCAGAGAATCACCAATGAAGATGCAGAGATTCATCTGTTGGTTACACCTTGGCTGTGGGGCTTGAAAAAGCTTTAAATGTACATTAGGGTCTGTTTGGGTTAGAGTTTGTGTTAGGTGGATCCAGGAAAACATTCTTGCTTCTCTCAGGAAAGCAATGTGACCATGAAGGATGAGGTGGTCTGTCAACAAGTACCCAGATTTATGACCCCATTCAATGTAATACAGACTGATTAGCCCCCAGCAATAGTAGTGGGGGACTGAGCCTGGTGCCTCTGCTTTGTTCCAGACCAATGGCATGGGCGTTGGGGCATGAGGTTTGAAAGGCATGAAGTCAGTGAGAAGCATCAATAAATCAGTATCATCAGTCTTCCATGTGGGCAATTGTCTTGCCAAGAGCACACTGAATATCAGAGTAGGCAACCAGATCCTTCCCCATGAGCATACTCCAATTTATCAAGGAATCACATTAGAACAGTCCCTCACTTATAAATATCACATTCAGCAGGTCAGCAGTAAAGCCTCTGCATGGGTAGCTGCCTTAAGACATTTAGCCAGCGTGACCTGGGGTGCCAACTTTAAAGTGCTCACAACCACCACATGTGCAACGGTATATGCCAAAACAGATTACTGTGCTCCTGTATGGTCCAGAAGCTGTTGCACTAAAAAGCTTGACACTGTACTTAACAGTGCACAGAGACTCATAACAGTCTGCAGAGCTTGCACACATACAGCTATATTCCCTGCACTCTCAGACATTAGATCAACTCTGCCATGGATGAGCAATTCTACCCATGCAATGCTGGTCCCAAGCCCAGATAAAGGTTTAGCATTAGGAAGGGAATCCAGCTATAAAAACCTGTGCCAAATCAGTGTGATGTGGATCCAAGAAACAAACCTAGCTATAGGGCATACCCCATAGGCGATACTCAGGATCAATCCCCAGATTCTGTGGAAAATGGGCAAGGGCTACCACACCAAGGATGGGCATGGTCAAGGAAGCTATTCCAAAGAAAGGATTTGAGAGTTGTGACATTCAACATGGGGAATATGATGTGGAGAAGTTGCAGACTTGTTGGAAAGGAGGCAAGTATATATACTGTGTGCACAGGAATCAAAATGGAAAGGAAACAAAGCAAGAGAGACTGGAGGAGTTAAACTGTTCTATAGTGATGGAGACAGAAAAAGACATGGAGTCAGGATCATCCTGTGTAAAGAACTGAAGGATGAAGTTTTGGAAATTGAAAGGAAGAATGAGGGGGTCATGAGATTGAAACTGGACAATGGAGCCCAATTAATGAGAGTGATGAGCACATATGTCCCACAAGTAGGGAGTCCAGTAGAGGAGAAGGAGAACTTCTGGGAAAAGGTAGATGAGGTGAGGTAACAGGTGCTGGACAGTGAAGTAATTATTGTGTGTGGGGGAGAGGGAACCTCAATGGACACATTGGGCAAAATAGAGATGGTTACGAGGGGATCTCTGGGGGACATGGATTTGGAAATCTCAATCCAGAGGGGGAAAGGATAGTGGACTTTGTGGTATCTTACAATCTTGCAATTTCAAATACATTTTTCTGGAAATAAGAAGAATAGCTGATCACATACAAGAGTGGAGGTGGAGAAGCTCAAGTGGATTATTTGCTAGTGAGGAAATTTCATAGATTTCATAGACATCAGGGCCTATGGGATTGGAAAGAGGTGAAAGACTGCAAAGTGATCCCAGGAGAGGAAGTTACCATGCAACATATAATTGTAGCCATGGACGTGAAGGGTGAAAGGAGTGAGACGTACTAAATATCAAGGAATTCAGAAAATTAAGTGGTGGAGGCTGTGGTAGGACAATGAAACAAGAGAGACCTTCAGAATAAGAGTGTTGGAAGAAATACAGGTTGAAGAAATAGAAGAACCTGAAAGTTGGTTGCAAGAGGCAGTAGATAAGATCAGGAAAGCAGGAAAGGAAAACTGTGGAGTGTCACATGAAAAGGTGCCCATCAGGAAGGAAACATGGTGGTGGAATGAGGAGGTCCAGGAAGTGGTAAGGAAGAAGAAGGAGAAATGTAAGGAACTGAAAGATACAGGGGACCTTCTGGACTTTGAAGCATACAAAGTGGAGAGGAAGAGGGCAAAGAGGACCATTGCTAAGGCCAAAAACACTGCAACGAATGCTTTTGTACCAAAGTCTATAAACAAAAGGGACAGAAGGAAGTATAAAGGTTTGCTAAATGAAGAGAGAAAGATTGACAAAGGATGTAATGCATATGAGAATGATGAAAAATGAATCTGGGAAATTGTTGATGAATGAAAAAGAGATTAAGGACAGGTGGAAGAACTATTTTGAAGATCTGATGAACAAAGAGAACCCAAGAAGTTCACAAGCAAGTGCTACAGAAAATCAAGGCATGATGACTGACAGCAGAATGGAGGTGAAAAGACCACTGAACAAAATGAAGAATGGGAAAGCAATAGGACCTGATGATATATCAGTGGAAGTTTGGAAAGTCTTGGGGGAAGAAGGAATTGATATACTGTGGAAGCTGTTTAAAGTGATATTTGCAATGGAGAAGATGCCAAATGAATGGAGAGGGACTGTGTTGGTGCCAGTATTCAAGCAGAAAGGTGATGTCCAGGATTGCAGGAACTACTGGGAAGTCAAATTGATGTCTCACACTTTGAAAGTGTAGGACAGAGTGGTGGAGAACCTGTTAAGGACTGAGGTGGTCATTGGAGAAAGCCAATATGGATTAACACCAGGGAAAAGTACCATGGATCTGGTTTTTGTAGTAAGACAGATGATGGAGAAATACAGGGAAGGTTATAAAGATATCCATTTCATTTTTATTGACCTGGATAAAGCCTACAATCTTGTATCCAGGGAGGAAATATGGGAGTGTCTGAGGGTTAAGGAGGTGCTGGAGAAAAATGTCAGAACCATCAAGGACATGTATTGGAAATGTACAATGAAAGTGAGGAGCAGTTCAGGAGAGACAAAGAGTTTTGAGATGAAGATGGGTGTACATCAAGGGGCAGCTTTGAGCCTGTTCCTGTTTGTGGTTATGATGGATGTTTACTGAATAAATAAGAAGTAGGGGTATGTGAATCAGGCCCTATTTGACTCAGATTTGGCCTGAATCAGGGACAGTAATTCAATTAATTGATTTGGATCACTGTCCCTGATTTGATTTGACCAAATCCGAATCTGAAGATTCGATGCTGATTTGGAGAATCAGATATTCAGACACAGACACAGCTTTACAAGTTTTTTCTACATACCTTGAGGTACCAGGCATTGCTCATGATAGCTGCAATGCTGGGGTGCATGGAGTACCCCACAGAAGTGCGGGGGTGGGGGGCCTCCATGTGCTCGGTGGCGAACCCGGAAGTGGACCGGAAGTGCGTCTGGTCCACTTCTGGGTCTGCTGCCAAGCATGCTGGGAAGCCCCCCGTGCTTCTGTGGGACTCTCCATGCTCCCCAGCATCTCAGCATTCACAAGCCACCTGCTATGTAGAGGTATGTAGAAAAAACATTTAAAGCTGTCTTTATGTGTCTGAATCTTTCCAAATATCTCTGAATCAATTTGGAGGGTTCCGATTCGATTCAGAGGGATTAAAGGGTCCTCTGATTCTGTTCGCATTTGGAGATTTGGCCACCAAATTGGGCTGAATATCCACCAAATTGAATGAGGGACTGAAGCTTTGCACAGTCTTAATAAGAAGGAGACCACCCTGAAATATGATGTTTGTGGACAACGTGGTTGTTTGCACTGACAGTCTAGAGGAAGTACAAGCTGGATTGGACCAATGGAGAGAAGTGCTAGAGGGAAGAGGAATGAAGATCAGTCAATCCAAAATGGAATATAATATATGCATCATGATTTCTCTTGGGTACGTGATGTTGGAACTGTGATAATCAATGAGAAACATGTTTGTTAAGTTGACAAGTTCAGGTATCTGGGGTCAACTGTTCCATGCAATGCAGAGTTAAATGAGGAGCTGAACCACTGAATAACAGCAGGGTGAACAAACTGGAAATTGGCAACAGGAATAGTATGCAACAGGAGAGTATCAGTGAAGCTGAAGGGGAAAGTACAAGATGTGTGCATCCAGCACTATTGTACAGAGTGGAGACGTGGCTCCTGAAGAAAAATCAAGAAAGAAGAATGAATTTGACAGAGTTTAGAATGCTCCAATGGATGTGTGGAGTGACAAAGATGGATAAAGTGAGGCATACATGCATCAGAGGATAGTGAAGGTAGTGGAGAAAGTACAAGAGAGAAGACTGGTATGGTATAGACATCTTCAAAGAAGCCCAAAAGAATACATGGGAAACAAAGTTACCAGAATGGCACTACCAGGGAGACAGGGAAGAGAAAGATGGAAAGTGAGATAGAGAAATATAATGGAGAGGGACAGGAGAGGAGCTGGAAGAAGAAGATACATTTGACCAGAGCTGGTGGAGAGACAGGATTTGCAACAGTGACCCCATTTAGATGGGACAAGCAAGGGAATAAGAAGACTCTCGGACATTAGATGAAATGACATAGGAAGACAGATCCTAATCACTCCCCTGCTGCCAGGTTTCTGGGCTTGTGGGGAGCCCAGCAGTCTGGGTACCATAGCCTTGTGTGTTGCCCTAAATTTATAGAAGGGGTGGGGTGAATGGAATTGAAATTATCATTTAGAGTAATTCAATCTAAAATATATTCGTACAGAATTTTATACCAACACCAAATGAATCCCTTATTGGGCATGACCTTGACAGAGAAGCATGGGTCAAGCTGAACAGACCAAGATCTGGATACAGATACTTTAAAACAACACTGTACAAGACAAACATCTTGGACAGCCTCCTGTGTGAAAGTGGTGTCCACAGCACTTAATTGAAAGCTGCAATCTTTACAAATGTCCAGACAGGGTAGATGGAATCCACACACTGAACGATAATACCAGGCAGTAGGGCTGTGCGAAGCTTCTGTCACTGATTTGATTCAGCAGAAATTCGGCCTGATTTGGTGGCTGAATCTCCAAATCTGAATCAAATCAGGAGACCGTTTAATCTCTCCAAATCGAATTGGAACCCTCCGAATTGATTCGGAGAGATTCAGACATAGATACAGCTTTTCTACATATCACGATGTAGCAGGTGGATCATGAATGCTGAGATACTGGGGCAGATGAAGCATTCCACAGGAGTGTGGGGGGCTCCCAGGTACTCTTGGCAGCAGACCCCAAAGTGGACCAGAAGCATTTGTATTCCACTTCGGGGTCTGCTGGGGAATGCACTGCCCCCCCACCTCCACACCACTGGATTGGTGACTGGTGCCTCCTGGGTCTGGGGGACACCCAGGGCTGATCACTAAGCTGGGGTGATGAGGGGGGGCGCCCTGTGCACTCCCCAGCGGACCCATATTTGCCGGGTTCACTGCCGAGCATGTGGCCCCCCCCGTCCTCCTGTGGGATCATGAACAGCACATGCCCCGGCAGCTGGGGGGCATGCCTGCATGGGTGGCAGTGGGAGCACAGTAGTGGGAGCCTGGGGGCAGTGAGTGGGGAGCTCCCGCAGATGCCACTGGCACTGTTGGCGGTGGGGTGGGGGGAAGGTGAGCACCGACAAGGGGTCAGCGACCACCCATAGGCCCCGCCGACAGTGTCGGCAGTGCCTTTTTGCAGGGGGTGCACTGCCATGAGCAGAGGGTGCATGTGCAACCATGTGCACCCCCTACACATCGCCCCTGTGTGGTATGCTCCATCTGCCCCAGTATTGCAGCATTCACGAGCCATGCCTGGTACTTTAAGGTATGTAGAAAAATCATTTAAAGCCATGTCTATGACCAAATCACTGATTCTCTGAATCAGCATCAAATATTCAGATTCAGATTTGGCTGAATTGAATCAAGGACAGTGATCCAAATCAACTAATCAAATCACTGTCCCCAATTTGGGCCAAATCCAGATCTGAATCGAATATGGTCCATTTCACACACCCTTACTGGGCAGTGGCTCATAGATGGCCAGTGGGGAACAAGAGATGGATCTGGAAATGGACTTCACTGACTCTTTTCAGTGACAACCCAGGGGCAGAGCCAGCATGGTGCTCAGTCACACTATGTAAGCTCTAGTGGAGGCTGGGCTGACACATTGCAAGGGGAGGTGAGTGGGGTGCAGCAAAGCCCCATGGGTTGCTGGCTGAATGTGACATAGTGTAAGTCACATGGGATCTGGTACAGATGTTTGTTACAGTGCTGAAATCTGATACCACATCCATCCAGGGTTATTTTAGAGCAGGATCCCCCATTTTTACAGTGCTCTATGTGCCTTGACTGTCTGTTCAGTTGTAGCTGTAGAGCATTTCTTCATACTTACCATGCAGTAAGTGAAACTTCTATACCTGAACAAAATGGCCAACCCAATCTAAGTTAGTCTACCACTTGAGAGGTAAGGTTAATTTAGATAGGGTCAGCCATTTTTAGACTGATTTAACCTTCCTGGAACTTCTGTACAGTTCATATTTATATTCACCTAACTAGGGATCTAAATGCAAGATCCACACCTGGGTGAACTAAGTTAGATTGGGTGGCTATAATGAAATTAGTCTGGCTGCTGTTAGTGATCCTGCCTTCTTGGGACAGTTGCTGATCTTTCATGTTCAGCCTGAACTGTAAGGTGAAAGCTGAAAACTGCCTCTTCCTTCAGCTGCCTTTCCTCTTGTCCCCCTCTACTTAGCCTAGCTCTTGTGATCATGAAAGCTAAGCTACTCAATGACCTTGAATTAATGGACTACAGGGCTTGAACACCTGGCATATCAGCTTGGTGTTAAACTTTGAGGGAATCGTCCTCTTCAATGCTGATGTTATTTTTTTTCCCTTTTCAGTGCATTTTTCCCCCTTAATTCCTTGAATATCAGTTAGGAAAAGACCATCAAGGATAAGCATGCAGAGTATACAATGGCTGCCTATAGCTGAATTTTGTGAGTTCCAAGAAATAAATAGTGCATGATTTAATATAATATAGCTATTTTTTTCCTTTTCCTAAACATAGTTAGTATGCCTCTTTCTGTCATGTCATGTGCATTTAAAGTGGCCACTGTCCTCTTTTCCCTTTTCCCCTTGACAAATTTATATAGAAGAGTTGTTGAGTTCTAGTGATTAATCTGACCCAACACAGCAAGCACAAAGCACAAGCAAGGGAATACATATGATACCAGAAATTATGCAGAAACTGTATTATTCCAATTTAGCCAAAGGAGTTTAGTAACACAGCAGAAAATACCAGTACAAAGGAGGAAAATATAGACAGCCTATTTTTTTACGCTCTGGGTGCATCTACATGAGATGTTTACTGTGCAGTTGACTAATTAACAGTGCAGTAAATGTCTCAGTGTCTGCATGTGTGCCCCTAGTAGGGTGCACGAAATTGATGACCTCCACAGCAGGGTAGTACTTGTATTTGCAGTGTACGTATAGATGTTGACCAGCTGCCTGGGGCACAAGAGTGCTTCAGTGCTGGGGCTAGCCCTACACTGAAGCACCTTTTTCCCTAGCCAGCCCTTCTGCAGCACATTGAGCCTGGTCAGAGCAGCCCCTGGCTGGCAAGCAGACCCCCTGACTCCCTGCCGGCAGGAGCTGCTGTGACCTGGCTTAATGTTCTCTGGTTCAGGTGTGCTTGCAGATTGTGCCCAGGAGCTTCCTGGAAGCAATAAACTGTGGAACAACAAACTCTGCAGTTTATTGCTGCCCCCTAATGGCACATGTAAATGCATCCTCCTTTTCATATTTTGCTCTTTCTGGGCCAGATTTGCTCTTATTAGAAGTGAAATGAGCATGCATCTAAAAATAAAGGTTTTAGGATAAAATGTTTAATTATATATCCTTCTTCCCCAATCCTTTTTGTTTTCTTATTAATCAATTACTCTATGAATCATTCCATTCACTGGACACACTAGGTAGCAAAATATAGAAGTGAAAGACATAAGGTCATATTTTATGATGATAGATCGCAGTTTATCACGTGTATAGTACTGCAAGATTCAGTTTCCCTAATTAAGAAGAGAAACAATGATATAATTTCATTTTCTTCCATTGAAGGGGTCTGTGATGGCTAGAAAATGATATTTAGAGATTTGCTTTTCAGAATTGGCTTGTAGGTACAGCAGATATTGCATTAGAACAATGGTCTAGGGTTAATTGGTTTCTAAACACCTATTTTCACATTTTCAGCCTTTGTGTCCAAAGCTAGCAGAAAAACAGGCTGGGGAAACTGAAAACATGCAACACAGTGGGCGCGTCTACACATGCATATATTCTGGCCTAGATTTACTCTGGTGTAAACTAAGCTGGAGTAAGGGTTTTCAGGCAGGCATCTACATATGTGGAGAATAGGGAGCAGATTTGCACCCAGTTCTCTGCAGCCATGCAATGGGCCCCTGTGGCCACTGGAGCCCTGGGCTCCAGCTGCAGCTGCCAGCAACTGGCAGTCCTCTTTAGAAGCCAGCCCCACTTGCTACTCTCTGGCCAGTCTCTTCCTTGCCCAAGAGCAGCATGCCAAGAAAAGGGACAGCACACGGCAACTTTCTCCTTGGCCACTCTTCCTCCCTGTGCATCAGCTCCTGACCATGACAGTGATGACCAGAGCCCTGGGCTCCTGCTTGTTGCAGTGATCACCCTTTTGGCCTGCTGTGCCAATCGCTGCCTGGTCCATGGCTGTCTCACCTTACCTTGCTCCTCCATGACCTGTGACCACCTGCCTGACCACAGCGTGCCATTCCAGGGCTGCCACCGCTACTGTGCAGCTGCTGCCACCAGGGAAACCAACAAGGGGCTTCACAGTGCCTCCACCAAGGCTTCCATTTTCCTCCTGGGCCTCCAGACTTGCCACCTCTGGCCCTGCTGTGTCAGCCAAGACTGGAGGCAGCCCATTATTCAGCACACCTGGGATGATGAGCGGTGGCTAGATGGCTTCTTCATGACCCAGGACACCTTTTGGAACCTGCTCATGGACACCAGGATGCACCCAGTCCTCCCCACAGAGACCTTGGTGTGCTGAAACTGGCCACACCTGCCAGCCTCTGGTATGTTGGATACCTGCTTGGCAAGGGCAAGGCCACCACTGGGAGGCCATTCTCAAGGTGTGCGGGGCCCTCTAGGATGTTCTGGGGCACACCGTGTTCTGTGTTCATGACCCCCTGGCAGTGATGGTGGGGTTCATGTCCTGAGATTCCCCCAGTGTATTGGGGCCCTGGACAGGACACACATCCCCATCACTTGCCTGCCTTATGGTGACCACCCCTGTTACAGCTGCAGGGGATTTCACTCCATGGTCATGCAGGATGTCATGGACCACTGTGGCACATACACCCACTTGAGTGCTGGCTGGCTGTGTGTTTTGCAACTAAGGTCTGGTAGGACTGGTTGAGAGTAGGTGTTTTGCACTTGGGGTGCCAGACTTACACCTGGGTGCCATCATGGTCCTGCCTCTGCTCATCAGGGGGCTAACCACTCCTTCCCTGGATGATATGTCCCTACACCAGCCACCTGGACCCCTGCCAGGTCCACTTTAACCGATGCCTGGACCAGACTCCCATGCTGGTGGAGTGCACCTTCAGCTGCCTCAGGGGCCAATTGTATGCCCTCACTACCCACCTTGAGCGGCCAAGAACAACTTCCCCCAGGTCATTGTCTCAGCCTGCATGCTTCATAACATCTGTTAGGCATTGGGGGAACTGTTCTGTGAGGGCTGGGAGGAGGAGGTGCTGTGCTCAGAGCACTGGTGGGTGTGTGGGAGCACCATCTGCAGCAGCAGCAACAGTGGCAGACCACCCCCACTGAGGCCGCAAGAGAGCCACACACCCACCAACAGGGGATTTACAAAACACTTTTCACAGGTGAGCCTATAAACTCCACTTCATCAACTTCTGGGATACAAAAAATCATGGACTAAATATAGACATTGGATTTATGACACATTATAACCTGCCTAACATCTAACTCCCCAGGTACCTCTCCACTATTTCTCAGCTACATTCATCCCTCCTGCCCCCCGCCCCCGGCCTGTCTCTCACCCACTGACTCCTCAATTTTCATCTTCACTGACTGCCTTTCTTGCATACCAGCGTCTGGCTTCTTCACTATTCATTTAATCCAGGAAGAGCATACACCAACTGCAGATGCTTCCTCAGCCTGACAAAGGGTATTTATACCCAAAAGCTTGCTAAGAAGAATTTTCCCAACTATTTGAGTTGGTCTAATAAATTATATCAGATTTACTCAAAGAACCTTGTCTGCCTATGTCCTTAGACCAACACAGCTACAACCTACACTTCTTTATTTTAGGAAATTCAGTGCTTTACTGCTTCACATCTGATCTTCTATTAATCTGGAAACTGAAAACAAAGGGAAATAGATGTATAAAACATCAATGCTTTATAATTCAGGCATACAGTAATTACTTTTTGGCACCTTTTTAAAAGCATAGGGAATAAGCAGGAGGAACTCACTCTCCTACTATCTAGCAAAAATCCAGACCTAGTGGGGCTCATGGAAACTTGGTGGGATTCTACCCATGATTGGCTGTATAGGTGGGAAAGAGCAGGGAAAAGGTGTGTGTGTGGGGGGGAGGGTGTAATGCTCTAGTTCAAAGAACAATACATGTCCTCAATGATCAGGATGGGTTCAGAACAGGGGCTAACTGAGGTGCTCTGGGTTAGAATGCAAGTGGAGCCATGGAGAAAGGGACTTGATAGTGGGCATCTATTACAGACTGCCTCACCAGGGGGATGAGCTGGATCTGGAATTCTCAGGTCAGCTCACAGAGGCTGTAAAGTCAAGGGATGTGGTTGTCATGGGTGACCTAAACTACCCAGACATCTTCTGGGAGGAGCACTCAGCCAGGTCCAACCACTCACATAGGTTCCTAGCTGGGATACAGGACCTCCACCTAGCTCCACCTGGGCGACAGTGATCATCACCTGCTGAAATTTACTATCCAGTGCAGGGTGATGAAAGCAAGCAGTAAGGCAAAAGTCATCAACTTCAGGAGGGCCGACTTCAATGAGCTAAGATTAGTAGGAAAGGCATTGGGGTCTCAGAGCTTCAATGAGGTGGGAGTCCAAGACGGGTGCTTGTTCCTCAAGGAGACGATCCTCCAAGCTCAAAGGGAGTCAGTCCCAATGCTTACCAAGGGAGGTAGAAGTGCTCAAAAGCCCCCATGGCTCAGCAAAAGCATCCAAGGAATGCCTGAGGGCAAAAAAGGAGGCATACAAGCAGTGGAAGCAAGGGGCTATGACCAAGGAGGATTACACCTCCATTGCTCATGACTGCAGGGAGGCTGTTAGGAAGGCCAACACAGAGATGGA
Organism: Alligator sinensis; assembly: GCF_000455745.1. Lineage (NCBI taxonomy): Eukaryota > Metazoa > Chordata > Crocodylia > Alligatoridae > Alligator > Alligator sinensis. The sequence goes on along the minus strand of NW_005843261.1, from coordinate 59,027 downwards.
GCTTGGGCTAGCGACCAGAGTTAGGGATAACAAAAAGTCTTTTTTCAAATACATAGGGAGTAAGAAGAAGGCACCGGGGAATGTGGGGCCCCTACAGGACAGGCTTGGCAATCTGGTGATTGCAGCTAATGAAAAAGCTGACCTCTTTAACGAATTCTTTGCCTCCATATTCCTGAACAGGGACCAGGACATTTCCCTGACTTGGATTACAGATGGACCTAGGGGAGGCACCACCATGCCTAGGGTCAGGGATGACCTAGTTAGGGAATTGATGGAGGGGCTGAACATGTTTAAATCAGTAGGTCCAGATGCTCTTCACCCAAGGGTGCTGAGGGAATTGGCTGTGGTCATAGCAGGGGCCCTGGCATGGCTTTATGAGTGCTCATGGGGCTCTGGCCAGGTAACAGAGGATTGAAAAAGGGCCAATGTGCTCCCCATTTACAAGAAGGGGAGAAAGGAGGACATGGGTAACTATAGGCCAGTTAGTCTCACCTCGGTCCTTGGGAAGACCATTGAGAAAATTATCAAGGAGCAAATCTGCAAGGGCTCAGCAGGGGAGGTAATGCTCAGGGGCAACCAACATGGGGTCATTGAGGGCAGGTCCTGCCTGACTAACCTGGTTTCCTTTTATGATCAGGTCACAAAGTCCCTGGATGAAGGCACTGAGGTGGATCTCATCTTCCTAGACTTTAAGAAGGCCTTTGACACTGTTTCCCACCACATTCTCTTAAAAAATCTAGGTGACTAAGGCATTGATGCCTACAAAGTCAGATGGGTGGCAAATTGGCTGGATGGTCACACCTAGAGAGTGGTGGTGGATGGGTCATTTTTGACCTGGAGGGATGTGGGCAGTGGAGTCCCCCAGGGCTCTGTCCTGGGGCATGTATTGTTCAACATCTTTATCAGCAATCTGGATGTGGGTGTGGAAAGCACGCTGTCCAAATTCGCTGATGACACCAAGATGTGGGGCGAGGTGGGCACACTGGAGGGGAGGGACAGAATCCAACTAGATCTAGACAGGTTACAGAGGTGGGTGGATGAGAACAGAATGGAATTCAACGCAGACAAGTGCAAGGTGCTGCATCTAGGGAGAAGGAATCTGCAACATACATATAGGCTGGGGAACACCCTTCTCAACAACACAGTGGTGGAAACAGATCTTGGAGTCATTGTTGACTCCAGGATGGACATGAGCCACCAATGCGAGGAAGCAGTCAGTAAGGCTAGCCACACCTTGTCATGCATCCACACATGCATCACAAGCAGGTCCAGGAAGGTGATCCTTCCCCTCTATGCGTAGTTGGTCAAGCTGCAGTTGTAGTACTGCATCTAGTTCTGGGTGCTGCACTTCAAGAGGGATGGGGCTAGCACTGAGAGGGTCCAGAGGAGGGCTACTCGCATGGTCAAGGGGCAGCAGGTAAGGCACTATGAAGAGAGGCTGAAGGGCCTGAATCTATTCTGCCTTCATAGGAGAAGGCTGAGAGGGGTCTGGTGGCTGTTTACAAACTCACCAGCAGGGACCAGTGGGAATTGGGTGAGGCTCTGTTCCCCAGGGCACCACCAGGGGTTCCTAGGAATAATGGCCACAAATTCTTAGAAAGAAGGTTCAAGCTGGACATCAGGAGACATTACTTTACAGTTAGGGCTGCTAGGCTCTAGAATGGACTCCCAAGGGAGGTGGTGCTCTCTCCTACCTTGGGGATCTTCAAGAGGAGGCTGGACAGATATTTGGCTGGTGTGTTATGACCCTGCACTCATTCCTGCCCGGGGAAGGGGGTCGAACCTGATGATCTGTTTAGGTCCCTTCTGACCCTAAGCACTATGAACCTCTGTGGGCTGAATTTGGTCCACGAGACAGGGCTTTGTTCAAACTAGGACACTATATAGAATTCTGAATTCCTAATGCATGCATAGCACAAGATGACTATGACATTGAAGTAATATAGTCAAACGGTATCTACCTGGCAACATCTACTTTAAAAGAGATCTACAGATGCAAATTGAAATCAACTCAGGGGGCAGGACCAGGCTAGGATTATGTCTGGTATGAGATTTTTTTCTTAGCTGGATTTACACTTTAGTTTAGTTCAGTTCATGGACTGAAGTCACATTTAGACTTAAGAGTCAATTCATGGGATTCTGCAGACTTGCCTTAGGGAGATGTTAGGCGTGAAGCTGAGAAAGTTTTGGGCTTGGTTTAAAGCCATAAAAATGACTGGGTCTACACCTCCAGTCTAGAGTAAGTGTGTTTGGTATGAGATTTAAAGAGGAAGGACAGAGGTGGGGATCTGACACATGGAAGCCAATTCAGCCTTTGTTTCAGATGAAACTGCTATAAATGACCAGGTTCTCATTGCTGGAATTCAAAACATCCTTGACATCCACACCCTTTGTGTGTAAAAAAGTTGACAGGGACAGGGAATGTTGCTCATTCACCAGCCAGGGATTTTTTTTTTTTGCAAGGGGAATGTAGGGCCTGTATACTTCCAGATAGGCCCTTCTTTTGCACCTGGGATGGTGGGATTTTGTTTTGTGGTATAATTTTCTTGTAAATTCTAATAGTGATAATGCAAATAAGAACTAAGTAGTCAGTGAAAAGAGAGAATGGGATGTGCATGCAAAGAACACCACAAACAGAGACCAAGCTGGAAGGGTTAATTTTAGGTTTATGGGTCTTGACAAATTCCTTTTATTTCAAGTATGGTTCGGCTTTATATCCCAAATGTAGAGATATTTAAAGACAAAAATGTCAGTGAGAATGAGATCCAAATTGCTTTTGCCTCCTAGACCAGCAGTGGGCTAAACAAGATCTGAACTATTACTCCTATTTGAGCCTGGGATGACAACTTGCATACTTTTCAGTTTAATGTGATCTGAAATGTGGAGACATTAAGTCCTCTCTAGTGAGTCCAGTTTTAAGTACAGCTGCACTGCCCTTCTTTATGCATGTTCTTTGTTACTGGAATTTTAGCACCTTTTGTACATTTCAGCAGCACAAAAGAATTCAAGTAGTTAAACCCCTCCCCCCTCATATAATGTTAATCCATTTAAAGCAAACTTTTTTTTTGCAAGCATGCTACAGAAATTGTAAAAGGTGCCCCCTTTACAGGGCTACCAGCTGCCAGAGAATGTAATGCCTTATTCTGCTAAGTATCACAGGAGAACTGGATAAAGAGATAGAGAACAAAGTACTGCAGAATCAAGAGGACAAAGAGAAACAGGAACCTCTACAAAAAAATATATCCTTCCCTCCAACACTCAAATAACTCAATATTCAGTGCAACTGAACCTTTTATAAAAAGTACAGTAACTTCAACCATTACAGCAGGCTCTTATTTGGTAGGAATTATCAAAGACTCCACCTACTCTACTCTGTAAGCTAGTACTTGAAAGAGCCCTCATTCAGAGAAGCCCTTACTCGGTAGAGTACAGGGAACTATGACTGGCATTTAGGCTTAGGCTTTACATTGCCTAGTTAATAAGTAAAAAGGAACAGGAAAGAAGACTTGTCATACAGAAAGTTTGTGTCCTGACTTGTTGGCATCTTCATACAATATCCAGTTTTCAGAGTGAAATTAATACAAATAAGCAATGAAAATTCCAATTCAGCTTCTAAAAATATGTACTCTGTTGTGCAGCATGAATAATAGGCATATTAGAAAAGTAATGTTGAATTGATGATGATCATAGAAGTGAATCATAGAAGTAGGGTTGGAAGGGACCTTGTAGATCTTCAAGTCTGACCCCCCATGATTTTGTTTCATGTATCACAACATTTTGTAGTTAGAAAGTTATGAGTTTGCTTTGCTCTGAGCCAGAACTTTCATGAGAATCTTGACTCTTGGAGAACAGAAAGCATTATTTTTCTTGTCACTGGATGAAAAAAAAGCCTAGCAATGTTTCTTTTGATCATAAATTGCCTGTGGGTAGGATACAGACACAGACACAGAGACTGAATCTGACCTCAAGTGCATCCATTTTATGTTAAAGTGACTTCACTGGAGTGACTGGACTTGTATTGGTGTACTCTGGTGCAGAATGTGGCCCACTGTACCTACTACACAAAGGCTACCTGGCCTTGTTAATTGGATGTCAGTTAGTTTGTATCTTTGGTATCTGTGCTTTCACACATCTTTCATAACTTCGATTTCGACTCTATTGAGGCAGTCAGGTCATATTAGGTGCTGTAAAAGTCTGTGATGCCAAGAAACAGCTGTTAAAATATAAAAGGCTGGGACGATATAAAGTAGTAGTGGAGCACAATGTACAAGGTACTTGAAATATAATGTCTGCAACTCATGCAGCTATATCTGTTTGTTGTAATTGATTTATCCAGGAAAATTCAGTTATCTCTGCCCTTTGTTTCCTGTCTCCTTTAACTGAAGTCAGTAGGGATCACATACTTTGCCTAAGGCTGTTGAATGAGCCAGTTGCTGGAATGGGATAGTATCCCAGAAATATTTCAGTCAAAACCATATTAGAATGTTTCAACACGAACATCTCAATGTATGACCATACCAGTTTACATCATCAACATCTTTTCTTTCTACAACCTCTGTGGTTTCTTTGGTCCCTTAGAGCTGGTTGAGAATATTGGAAATACAGTACTTTACAGTAAAGCTATTTCTAAAACACCTGCCCCTCCATTCCATTAGTTTAATTTCACAGCTTTAGGTAGCTCCTACTGGGAGTCACCCAATACTACTAGACAGGTAAATGGCCTGTGGATAGCAGATTACATATTGTGAGGTATAGTCCCATTTCATTTTCTAGGGATTCCACAATTTTTGGAATTATTTTGGCTTGTGTGTCAACATTTTCTCCATCAAACTGGAAAGACATCATTCTATCTCCCATTAAAGAGAAAAATACCATGATTTAGGCACCTTCATTTTTTCTTTATCTTAGATGGTGTACACATGTTCAAATAATCTGGGAAAATTCTGCCCTGTGCACACATCTCAGGTGCTCCTGCACTCTGCCAGTGAGAGCATGGCAGCAGTACCAGGGCAGTCCTGACTGGCTGACCTATGCTGCTCATGGTCATCCTTTCTCCTTGCAGCATAATGTGGGGTTGTGAAGCAGGGTGTGCTCTGCTCCCCCCTTGGCTGGGGTAATAAAATCTGGTGAGTCTCCCAGAGGGATAAGGAGCCCTGGGATGCTGGAGGACTGTCCTATGGTTTCTCTCAGAAGAGAATAAGACAGACGTTCACTTTCTCAGGAGAGCCTCTCCCAGGAGTGATTTAAACCTGGTTGTTCCCAGGTTATTTTCGTCATGGAGTGGTTATTTTTCATTTGGGAGAAAAATCCTGAATGTCTGTAAACTCATGATTTCTCCTGGGAGAACAGTGACTCTCCCAGGACAAGGTGAATGTCTGGATGTGGCCTTTGTTTTTCAAACTCAGTCAATCTAAAAGCAAAGAGGGAATCAAACACTGTCTCCATTCTTTTACAAACCTTTTTATAATGAATGATATGTACTGCTGAAGCAACCCAAAGGGGAATTGTAAGACAATGCATTTGTTTTTCAGGAGAATTATTATAATAATGACATTTCATGTGCTAGCTTCTGTCCCACGGGCATTTCTGAGACTGAAGTTCAAACATTGCTAATTTAATTAGGTTGCATTCCATCATGTCATTGCTATTGATTGTTGTCATGTATAAACAGTGCACTTCAGTTGACAGGGAATTTGACTGGGATTCCACTTGGAAAAACAGTCTATCTTGTTTAAATGTTTTAGCAAGTTAGGTTGCATCTACCTTTCCAATGTATATGCTTCATTTATAGCACAATACAAAGCTTATTGATTTCAGAATTCAGTCTTTAAAGAGGCAGAGACTGATGAAATTTCGCAATACAGAGTTTCACGTTGGGGGAGTAAGGAAAAATATAAGTGATAAGCCTATGGATTATTTCACAACTAACTCCAGTGAGCTTTAGAAGGCTATTTTAAAAAGAGAATCTTCATTCTGCATATAGATTGGTGGGCAACTCATACGAAGGGCACCAAAATCTAGTGTCATAAAAGTAATAAATAATAATAATATCCCTTCATATGATTTCCTTGTATCCAAATTATAAACCTCCAGTGATATACTTTAAATAAAAGCCAGATATAAGAACTGCATAGCCCTTAATTTTGTAATATTTAAGGTTAGGTGCAGACATTCAAGAAGTCTGAGGCAGAATCAATCTAAGTTGCACAGTTTTTTGTAAGCAGTGTAATTTAGATCGATGGTGAACAGAACACACATTCACTCTTTGGTTGGGGGGGAGCAAATCTTAGACTGGGTTCTGCCATTTTCAGTCTGTGCGCGCCAAGCTTCTGTTCTGTTATTGGTATAGACCGATTTTGTGTGCTTAACTTCTGTTTTGAGTATAGACCAGTTTTTGATCACTTATATCTGTAAAATGCAATGTCTGCATCTGATCTAAGAGTTTAAATGTGGCAACGATGTTTTAATTTAACAAAAGATAGGTAACCATCAAAACTAGTTATTTTTCTGCATGTGTAGAAATAAACATTTTGGGACAGAAATAAACATTTTGGGACATTCTCAGCTATCCGTAAACCTGGATAACTGCAGTGGTCAGTGAGGCTCCATTGATTTCAGTGAGCTTAGGATCTGGCTCTACTCGTTCAGTGTTGTCTCTTTCTTTCTTTCTCAAAAAATGGTTTGCTTTTTATGATTGTTCATTCACTAACTGCTTTATTTTTGCCTTGAACAGATAAATGACCCGCCTGCTAAGTCAGCCCGAGAGGTTCAGAATGTTATCACTGTGCAGAAAATAAGTTGTAATTTACAAGAATAGTGGTGTGATATCTCTCATCTACACATACGGTATTCAATGCCTAAAGAGCTCTCTAAGTTTTTAGTCATTATTACCAGTACAGCAATTCAATGCTTTCACTGTTCTCTTGTACAAGATGAGACCTGATAAAGTTGTCTAATCAGGTGTCTGGTATTGGCACCGTTAGTTTTTATAAAAGCATGTCTTGTAAGAGATAGTTCAGAGTATATAATTCAGAAGATCTGAAAATAAAATAGTATTGTGTTCATAATTTAAATCTAAGGTGTATACAGTTGGAAAATTTCTAGAAAAATATATAGTTACAGCTATAACTTATTAATATTTATAATGATAATATGGATACAGGTGTGGGGGTCAGGAGTAGCGTAAAATAATGTTATCTGTGTCTGTTATATTTTAGTGAGTATTGGATGACCAAATATTTAAGCATGTCTTCTATTTAATACAAGTGTGATAGTATCTACATCTTTCTGTCCCCAAATGCCAGTCCTTGTGTAACTAAAACACTAAAGAACTATGAGCTAGATCCTTAGCTGTGGTAGTGCAGCTTTTTGGCACTCTACTGGCATAATACTGCCTGAAAGCTACCTTTAGAAAGCTCTATACAGATGTCCTTGTAACAGATCCTTTAATGATCTAGAACTATTCTTGTAGACATCAGGCATGTCTACATGTTCATTAATGTGCTGTAGTTACAGCACATTAAGTTTAGTACTTGGTTAACCAAGTACTAAATCAATATGCAGTAACTCATGCTACTGTGCAGTAGTGCCGGCAGATGGATTTTTAGTGTTGCTTACTGTGCAGTAGCCTAATTAGCATGGCTTTTGCCCGGCATGCTACTGCACAGTGTTATTAGGCTACTGCACAATTAGCATCTCGTGTAGACGCACCCATCAGGTACTACTTTCCTGTAACAGTACTGAGGGTGTAAACAGGAGAAGGGAGATATGGCTAGGGTGTTTCTGCATCATGTCAGTTTTTGGCTTCTAGAATAGACCTTTGAGTTTGTTTAAGCCTGTGGTCTTAATTAAGCTATGCTAAGAGTGAGGGTCAG
>NW_005843261.1:29703-51122 GCF_000455745.1 Alligator sinensis | reverse complement strand
CAGGAAGCAATGCTCCTAATACCACCTTTTCATCTTCCCTTCTCCCTTATTTCCATTATCTACAACTGTGCTTGGGCTCTGGGTGACTGCATTTTGGAAGAGGAATAACATATAATTGAAACTACAGAAGCAGGCTTTAGACAGACTTTCTTATTGTCATCATCTGTAATCTAAAGAAAAAAGGATAGGTCCAACTGTATGTAACTTTTGGAAAACATTACTAAATAATATGGATTCAGTAGGCTGTATTATGCTGGATAGCAAATAAGGTATAGCTAAGTGTAGCTGAAACAAAAACTGTTATTATAGATTGGAACAAAGAATCAGTCCTTTATTCTTCCATTAAAAGAAAAGACTAAATCAAATGTTTTGAGAAATGGTATTTTTAAGAAATTTTATTCAAGATTCTCCCAATTGACAGTATTAGCTAATAGATTCCAAAAAGGACTGTGGAAACATACATTAATGATGCATATATGCTACAGATGGCCACAGATGGCTTGCATGCAGTTTGAACCCCACCCCACCCCCATCATTGTTTTTCTTTGTAAAAATATAAACACCTTGATTTCATCTCATGCGTCCTATTTATTCCTTGGTGTATCACAGTGGAGCACAATGCTGGGATGGGAAGTGGCCTTTTTGTAGTACCAGCACACTGTATATAAAGCCCCTACTTTCTGAATAGTCTTTAGTCCTGCCTACTTTTAAAACAGCAATCATCATAAAATGCTCTATCACATTCCTACAAGCCTGCTACCCATTTCCAGACACTACCATCATTGTCCTGTTTGTTGTTGTACCAATATCCTTTTTATGTCCCTATATCTCTTTTTCACAGCTGCTGTTGCTTCTGGATGCCTGAAGGGAACTTTGCCAGGGAGACATTCTCACAAGACTTCTTTTTCATAGATAACTAAATTTATTCAGCTCCCTTGGCCATTTCTACAATGTAATATCTAGAGCAAGTTTGTCTTGTGGGATGACTACTAGTTACATTAACATTATTTGAAGGATAAAAATACAAAGTGAGAATTTGATGCAGCAGCATTTTTTTGCTTAAAGACAAAACTTTAATTGTAGCAAATGGAAATCAAATCAATATACACGGAATTGACCTACATGATGGGAATCTGGGCAGTGTTACTGATTTGATGCAATTTAATGGCTTGGTAATTGTGCGGCTTGTCTATTTCAATAGATTTTGGAAAAAAGGGTAAGACATTATAGTAAACAATATCAAAGTCAGCCAAAGGCATCTTAATCAACTCCTATAAAAATTAAATGAGAATTTCAACATGTTGTAAGTTGAAGTCATTTTTTATCATTCTAGTCATAGTAATGCTATAGATTTTTTCTGTGATGGCTTCATTAATATTAAGAAGTGTTTTAGTGCAGAAGAGTGTTCCATTCTTTTTGAGGTTCAGCTCTGTCCCAGTCTCCATTTGAAATGTCAGCCCTGTTTAGCCACACACATTTTTTAATGTTATATTGTGTGAACATGGATAATACCACAGTATGCAGCATGTGCAGGGAAAGTCATTCTTTCAATGCAGTTTTACTGATGTATAATAAAAATACTGATATTTGCAGTATGTAGGACAAGCTCAAAAGCACTGGAAGTAGTAAACAATCTATGCAAAATGCCACCTGAAACGTATTGCATACACAGCTAATTTAATAAATTTAACATTTTCATCATTACTTCTTTGAAGAAGTAATTTCTGTGGTAAGTTTCAATGAAACATCATTTTCTGACAGAAAAAACTACTGACCAGCTCTACCGATGAACTCTTCCTGCTGTAGTCTGGCTGCAAATTCCTAGCATTCACTTGGCATAAGCAACTGTGCTGAATATAACTGTTCTGCAACTAGGTATGAAGTGTATAGGAACAAGAAAACTCCCCATGCCTTCAAGCATGGAGATCTTTCCTTATTCTTCATTGCGGAAGGGTTGGGTAGGTTTTTCATGGTCCAACTGTACAAAAGTGACAACTAGATTAGGCCCATAACCTCTTACGGAGAAAGCTGCCAGGGGCTGTGGCCATCAGGCAGTCTTTCACCCTTCTTTTTTATATTCTACTCAACCATTTGGATCTGCCACCCTCTGTATCCACAAGTATTAGGTGGCATTGGGCCAAGGAACAACAACAACTATTACACCATGATATAGTCTGTCAGGGGGCTAAAAGTCCCCTCCTACTGGGTAAAATAGCTGTTCACTGTTTTACCATGACGGAAGTTTCAGAACCTACCTGGTGTGATGCGTACGCTCAGGTGATTCTATTTGTTGCGGAGCCTATAGAGCTTCCTCAGCATGCTCAGAAAGTAAGCACAGGGCAAGTGCAGCTATGCAAGTGAAAGTAAAATCCAAATGCTACACTGGTGCCAAAAATTGCATTTTTGTAGCAATGTAAGTGCTACTTAGGTGCATATGGTGAAATAATAACTATCCTATGAGTTCCAAATTGCAGTACTGTAGTTATTAGATGTTCTCCCTAGCTCCAGGATTCAATTTGTGTCTTGAAGGAGAGAGGCTATTACAGATGAGTCCACTGTTCCACTGTTGCATCACAGACACCGGCCTGCATCAATCACTGAAAAGTCATAAAACAATTAGGTGCTATGACAGGATATTATGTCCCTTTAAGGGAGAGAAGGCTTGCAGATAGTCAATCTGTTCTGAGGTAGGGCATTCTGAGAAGAGGATTTTGGCAGGGGACTATTGAATCTAGCTGATAAGGCGGCTGCCTGGTGGACATGTGAGGCTGGAAGAGTTCTGTTAAAGGAAGTAATCTATGTGGGATAGCTTAGTCTTTGGAGAAAAGGTGAGTATTATGCAGTACACCTCTAGAAGGATTGGCAAAGGGAGGCTTGGGCAAGGAAGCCCTTGAATTGGGGGAAAAGGTAGATGCTGGATTTATGTTAAACTTTTTGTTTCGGGAAGTTTGGTAAAGACTGTTGATGCAGCCAGTAAAGGATGCCCTGAAGAAAGGGCCTGAATAGACTCTGGGAATGGAGTGTAATATTTTCTTAGCTGGGGAGACAGATTTAGCATGCCCACCAGAAGTGTCCTCCTATCCAATATAAATTGCTGGATAGGTTATTCCCTCAAATGGTTATCTATTTTACAAAAGTTGAAGTGGCATACGGCAGAGTAAGTGACTATTTTCTGATGAAGGAAGATTTAGTGAGGGGTTCATGGACTAATGAAGGTTCTGTTTAATTCCTGTAGCAGTGTAATACAATGATTGACTAATAATAAACTGAAATGAATACATTTGCATTTATATTTATTAGAAGGCAGCCCTGAAATATCTTACAGCACAAAACAGTTGGTGTGGTAAAAATAGAAATTAAGGTGACATTGGTAATCAAAGTGGTGACTTCCTTCCAAAAAGTGTCAAGTGCCAGGGGCAAAGCCAAGAACACCTATATAGCACTTCCTTCTGAAATATATATATTTGCTTATGCAAATACTTTCTCAAAATGTGGGGTACACAGGGTCTATTTTTGCAGGATCCTGTTAGCACTGTAACAGAGTCATGGTTGCAACTCTGTTACTAAGAGGGGTCGGCAGCTGAGGATAATTACCACCTGGCAGGGAAAAGGCACGCCACACCCTCTGGAGCCAATAAGGCTCAGGAAGGAGGGATAAGAAGGGGAGAAGACCCCGGAGAAGGTGCCTTCAGGCACTTACAGATTGAGAGAAGCGGGCGAGGAGCCCTGCGGCGAGAGATTCAGAGGTTGGCTCAGAAACAGGGACTCACCCTCACAGATGGTGACAAGATTTCAGGATTGATATGCCCCTCAGATCGCTACTGGCCTGAAGAGCCAGCTTCTGTGGTGAGTCTCAGGGAACGGAGCAGCAGCACAGTGAAAAAGTGCGGCTCCGGGCCAAGACGCATCGGGGTTGCCTGGGAGAGAAAGGGGGTGGGGGAACGCCTGATCCAGCCCTGAAGAAATGGGACTCCGATCCCTTACCAGAGGATGAGAGGGGGCAAGGAGGGAAAAAGGAAAAAAGAAACTGCAAAAGAGCCGTGCTCCGCATGCCGGCACAAGCTGCGGCCGGGGAATTCCAGTATTGGTGTTAATCGGCCGCTGATGAGGCAATTAGCGGCTGATCTCAGGGATAACGTGTAGTACTTATCGTCTGAGTCAGACGAAGAGGATCCCCCAGAATACATGAGGGGTCTCCGTGGCGGATCCAATGACCTGCCTCCTTTGCTGGGCGTTCCTAGAGAGAGTAAGACCCGACTAAGAATAATAAAGCACCAGTATTAGACATCAGTCCAGTGTGGTCCTTCCCGTGGGTACGTGCGCGTGTAACATCTCCTCCCCCCCACATTTTGTTAAAGATCAAAAGTCATGGAAGGAGAGAATCTCAGGGTCAGGGGGTACCTGACTTGGACCCGCTGGCAAGCACTATGCTATTAGTAATGTGCCTGTTGCCTGAGTTCCTAAGTAATTTCCAGTGTAATGGCCTGTGTTTAAATATTCTGTCCAGGCTCTCTAAACCTGAACTGCTCTCCATGTTCTGTAGTAGGAAGGCTATGTTCATTCATATTATTTTCTTTAAGCCTCTTTTTGCATGCCCACAAACTGCATATTAACTATCTCAGCAAAACGGAACATGCAAAAGATTTAAAGAACTGTTACCTCTTACTAATACTGCCTTATTTATTCATTTGTTAGTATAAAAGGCACATGTTTCAATGATCCCAGGTGTGAACCATTCAGAGTTAGAAAAGCAATGAGATCATCAAAATGAAGATGTAGCTATAGCCATATCCCAGCTTTTCTTAGTGATTTAGAATAGTTTTGAAATGCTATGGCATGAGGAGGAGGGTAACACCTGGGGTTAACAAATAACAATTTAGTTCTGAGCCTCTGTTTAAATTATGGCCTCTTAAGTATACATACTTTAACACTTAGATTTTTGTAAGTACCAATTTAATTGTAAGTACCAATTAAAAAGTCCCTGAACACCGTGACAGATGCTCAGTCACACCTTGGATGCGTGGTTTGTTGAGATTGTCATTACAGATCTTAGAATATCTTCCTCTTCTGCCCTTATGTTCATCTGGATCATGCTCAAAATAGTCTTAGCTATGAGGTATGAAGCATCTAGAAAACCTATTAGATCTGAAAACTATTTTAAATGTAAATGCTTAAAGACAGAGAGCGAGGACTGAAAGGGACTTGACAAAAATAAGAGCCTTCATGGTTGGATCAGGTTTGAATCCATGTCTTGTAGGAGGTATATAAAGGACTTTTCCAAAGGACCTTTATATACCAGCAGTTATATAAAGGACTTTAAATGTTTCTTTTACCATTTTTGTTCAGTGTTTCCTCTCTCTCTCTTCCTCCCCTCCTCCCCCCCCGCCCCCCCCCAATCTAGCAAATGCCTGGGAAGGTCTCATGAAAGAGGTTGAAGTATACAGCAATAGTGCTGGCACTTGCTCAGCCTCTTCTATCCTGGTTAGATCCTTGCCATCAATAGCCTGGTAGCTGCTACTCTGTCACAGAGTAGCCATCCTGGATCCACCAACAACCCTGCTTGAAAGGCTCCAGAAGTTCCTTCTGGACCTTTTCTAGAATGGACACCAGTGGCTCATCCTTTACCTGCCCACCAACAAGGGGGCATCAGAGCCTGATCAACCTGGGGTAGCTTAGGGTGGCTGGCTTCTGCCTGCAGGCCCTTCAGTGCCTGCTCTTTCCTGGTGAACTCTTTCCGTGGCTATGGCTAGTTCTTGTTTTCCTGTGTGGGGAGGGAGAGGGGGACCTCAACCTCTATCAGGAACTCTTCCTCTTGGCACATCCTGTATAAGTTGCTCATTACCAAGAATATGGACAACATCCAGTGGCAGTTGTTTCAAGAGGCCTGATCTCAAGTACTTCTGTTCACCTGCTCCTGGCATTAGTGGCTTGCCCTTTCTACTTGGAGAAGGTGGAGGAGACTCTCTTCCATGCTTTCCAAGACTGCTCCCAACTGTGGCCACTTTGTTGCATTATGTGCCCTCTTTTGCATGCTGGACTTGAAGATTGTGTACATTTTCTCTATCCGGTACAGAATGGCTGAAAGCAGCATTACCTGCCTGGCCATTTACCAGCTGGGGCAGGCCAGGATGGTGACCCTGGAAAGCCTCAGAAACCAGCTTGCAGAGGGTGGCTCTAATGAAGCCCTACAACTCTTCAGTTCCCTGGTTTGGACATGCATCACATTTGAGTTTGAACACTTCACCTTGCAACAAAACAAGGATCAGTTTGTGTTGTGCTGGGCCATTAAGAAGGCACTTTGCAAGGTGGAAGATGGACAGCTAGTCTTAAATGCATCCATGAAGGATGTTGTGGGGAGGTTGTTTCAATCTCTAGTAGTATGGATGCTTTCATGACTGACAAGTGTTTCATGCTTGGCCTCTGAGAGGGCCACACACTTGCACTTTCATTTTTTGTTTTTAATATTTTTATTATAAAGTTTTATAAAGTCTCTTGCTCACTCCCTTTTCTGCGAGCAACAAGGTATCCTATGCAAAGAGTCACTTTCTCTACATCTTCAGGAAAATAGCAAAATCCCTTTAATAATCCAAAAAATCCTATAACATTTATTTAGGGTTTTTTCTTTTTTTTTTCTTTTCTTTACTTTTAGCTGATGTTTAGACATGTAAGTGTTGAATTTCGCCCTTCTGTTATCAAGAGAAGATGGTAATGATCTTGCAGTCAAAAGACCTAAAAAAAGTGTTGCAATGTCAGAAATCACAACAAAGGGAAGTATTTCCAAAGCAAAGGAATGTATGCCTGTGCAAAAAGGTATTCATGGTATACCTCAGTACTTCTGAACATGATGTTCAGAAATGCCAAGCTCTTCCCAATCTTCATCTTAGTTTTTGAACCCTCTCCTATGAAATAGTTTGGGAAATCCTCAAAACAAATTGTTGGACTACCTTCTTACAAGAAAAAAGGAGAAAGAGACTCTGCCATTTGATTTAAATGGAAAACTAACAGAGTAGCTTAGATAGTAGCTCTGCTAATAAAATAGTATACAAAGAAAATCATTTCTTCACTCACCCCATCCACTGGAACATGTCTTTGTCAATGCTGAAGGTCCTCAACTTCCTGTAAACTCAATGGAAGATTACAGTACTCATGCTTTGCTTCCTGGATCACAGTAAGCTACAAATATAGGCTCTAATTGCCCACTGAAAACTGTGGGCTACTCCTTGCATCTCTGCAAAGTCCTATTGACTTCAGTGGAGTAATGCTTGAATTTAGGGCTCTGCCTGTGTAAAGCAGAATCAGCACTATAAATATAGTGATAGTAGGATAAATTCATTTGCAGTGTTTTAAATGTGCCAGAGAGAAACCACTAATCCATGTCCCCACAATTTATTCTCCACCCCACCTATGAGAAGCCTTCAACAAGTATTGTTTTATAAAAGCAATCTGTCAGAATGGGTGGTCTTCCCTCAAAATGTGGATTCCCTTTTCCATAGATACTACTTTCTCCTGGTACTCAAGATAGGTAGTACTCAGTTTAAAAGCAATGACATTTGGATGTCTGAGATTTAGTGGCTTTCCTGAATGAGGAGTGGGAGTTTTATAGCCCTGAAAAAAGATTCTAAGTACTTGCTTTAGACTCTGGAATGACCCAGAATATCAGACCTTCAATGGCAAGGGCTGGATCAGGCCTCTGGTGGACTCCATTCCTCAGCAGCCCTGCACAGGGGTGGGCATCCAGAGGATCATGGATCATGGCTCAGCCCTGGCTCTGGACCATGCTGTCACTACTACAAGATCCCAGCCCTGACTGCAGAGATCTAAGGGGAAAATCCAAAGTCAGAGTCTAGGCACAGAGTCAAATTGGGGTCAGAAATCAGGAAAACCAGAGAGCGCAGGAACCAGGAAGCTTACCAAAGCAAACCGGGATCAGAGCTGTTAGCTGTCTGAGAATGAACTACCACAGCAGGGACTAAATGGATGTGCTGCACTCCCAGCGGCCAATCAAGAAGCCAGCCAATTAATCAGCTGGGGCAGACCTTGCCAGAGACTCAAAGCAGATATGGTGGCATAGGCAATTAGCCCAGGCTGGGGTGCCAGTTAGAGCACCTCACATTTTGATCACAGAGGGTTGTGGCTTCCTTCACACTGGTCTTGCAAGTATTTAATAGGGCCGTGCGAAACAGCACCGTTCCATTTCATCTTGAGTTTCGACAGTTCAACGGAACAGTGTTTTGTCTTGCATTTCATTTTGAGTCAAAACAGCTGTTCCGTTCTGTTCCATCGAAACAGAAAGGCTATTCCGAGTTTTGCTGGGGATGGGAAGTCAGACCAGCTGGGCTGACTTCCCATCCCCAGTACTAGATCGCTGTGGGGGGAAGGCAGCCCAGCTGGGCTGCCTTCCTAACCCCCCACGCTAGATCACACTGCAGGCAGGAGGAACCCAGCTGAGCTGCTTTCCTGATCCCCACACTAGATCGCACCGGGGACAGGAGGCAACCCAGCTGGGCTGCTTCTCTGACCCCCATGCTAGATGGTACTGTGGATGGGAGACAACCCAGCTGGGCTGCTTTCCTGACCCCCATGCTAGATGGCATCGGGGACGGGAGGCAACCCAGCTGGGCTGCCTTGCCGCCCCTTACCAGATCTTGCGCTGGGGATGGGAAGTCAGCCCAGCTGGACTGACTTCCCATCCCCAGCCTATGGTTGAAAAGTTTTGACCTTCAAAATGCTTCGACCAGCCTCATTTTGTTTTGAGGCTATTTTGAGGGCTTTTGTTTTGTTTCGATTTTCCTGTTTTGACCTCGAGAGCCTGATGGTGTTTAACACTAAAAAATGCAAGGTTCTCCACCTTGGGAGGAAAAATCTGCAGCATGTTTATAGGCTCAGCAGTGCTATGCTAGCACTATGGACAAGAGGGACTTGGAGGTCAGGATTGACCACAAGATGAACATGAGCCTTCAATGTGATGCTGCGGCTAGTAAAGCGAGCAAAACACTGGCTTGCATCCATAGATGCTTCTCAAGCAAATCCCAGGACGTCATTCTCCCCTTGTACTCAACTTTGGTGAGGCCACAGCTAGAGTACTATGTCCAGTTCTGGGCTCCACAATTCAAAAAGGATGTGGAGAAGCTTGAGGGAGTCTAGAGAAGAGCCATGTGCATGATCAGAGGTCAGGAAAACAGACCTTATGATGACAGGCTGAGAGGTATGGGACTCTTCAGCCTGGAAAAGCACAGGCTCAGGGGTGATCTGATGGCCACCTATAAGTTTATCAGGGGTGTTCACCAGGATCTGGGGGAATGTTTGTTCACCAGAGCGCCCCAAGGGATGACAAGGTCGAATGGTTATAAACTCCTGCAAGATCATTTCAGGCTGGACATAAGGAAGAACTTCTTTACTGTCTGAGCCCCCAAGGTCTGGAATAGCCTGCTGCCAGAGGTGGTTCAGGCACCTACTTTGAACGCCTTCAAGAGAAACCTGGATGTTTTTCTTGCTGGGATCCAATGACCCCAGCTGACTTCGTGCCCCTGGGGCAGGGGGCTGGACTTGATGATCTTCCAAGGTCCCTTCTAGCCCTAATGTCTATGAAATCTATGAAATTGGTCAAAACAATGTCAAAATGAAATGGCCAGCAAAATTTCTCACAGCCCTAGTAGTTAACTACTAGCTTACCAGAAAACATAATATAAGGAACAGTATTCTTTTTCCAAGCTTTTAAAATTCTACGATGACTTACAGGGAAGAGTAATAAAATAGAGGAGAAATAAATGCCATTCATTAACCTAATCACTATATGCCTTCATTTCCCCTTTTTTATTTCTTTCTTAGTTTCTTATCTTTTCTTCCTCATTGTCTTAGTTTCTTTTCTTTCAATGGTTGGAGAAAGCACAAAGAGAGCATGAACTTTGTTGGACAGGTATTACTCATGTCACTTAATGCCCTAGCAGTATAAAAAACCTGCATATTTGGGGGACTAGAAGCAACTTACTCCCTCAAATCATCTCTCTTTAACTCTGATCCCTCTCCTTTCCACCTTGTAAAAATGTATAGAACAATTTCCTAATCACTGATTACAAGTCCCTCAGACTGTTTGACTATTTAGTATGGCTGTGCAAATTTTCACTAGTTGTTTCATTTCAACACTGTTTCAACTCATTTTATGTTCAAAACAGCAAAATCAAAATGAAATGAAGGGCTTTGAAACAGCCCTGAGACAAAGCAAGGGCAGTCAAAACATTTCAGAAGTTTTGAAATGTTTCAAGTTTTGAAGCAGCTCAGCTGAGTTCCCCTCCCCAGAGCTACGATCAGGCTGAGGAAGGGAACTCAGCCCAGCTGTGACTGATGGGTCTGGGGAAGGGAAAGGAGCCTGATCATTTAGTTCCCCTCCCCAGTGCTGCGATCAATTGGGCTGGGGAAAGGAACTCAGCTCAGCTGAGCTGAGCTCCCCTCCCCTCCCCTCCCCTCCCTTCCCCTCCCCTGTGCTAGGATCAGTCTGGGGAAGGGAACTCAGCTCAGCCCAGTGTTACGATCAGGCTGGGAAAGGGAACTCAGAGTTACGAAATTTTGTGGCAGGGGAGTGGTGGCAGTGTGAATTGCCACTGCTTTCATAGCCATGTCAATTAAAACTGCTGCTGCTTCCCTGCCACCAAATTTCCAGATCCATGAGGAGCCCTGCAGGCCACGTGACCAGAGCACTGAGCACTAGGGGTGTGCTAAGTGGGGCCTTTTCGATTCAGATTCAGCCTGAATCAGGGACAGTGATTCAATTTCTTGATTTGGACCACTGTCCCTGATTTGATTTGGCTGAATCTGAAGATTCGATGCTGGTTTGGAGAATCAGCAATTTGGGCATAGACAAAGCTTTAAAAGCTTTTTCTACATACCTTGAGGCAGCAGGCATGGCTTGTGAACACTGCAATGCCGGGGTGGATGCAGTATCCCACAGGACTGGGGCAGGGGCGGGACACGGAGTCCAGCATGCTTCATGGCGGACCCAGAAGTGGACCGGAAGTGCTTCTGGTTCACTTCCAGGTCTGCTGCCAAGCATGCTGGGGAGTCTCCCATGCTTCTGTGGGACTGTCATAGTTTCATAGTTGGTAGGGTCGGAAGGGACCTGAGCAGATCATCAAGTCCGATCCCCTGCCATGGCACGAAAGAGTACTGGGGTCAAACAACCCCGGTAAGGTGTTCATCCATCCTCCTCTTAAAGACCTCCCAGGGTAGGAACCAACACCACTTCTCTTGGAAGGTGGTTCCAGATCCTAGCCACCCTGACAATGAAGCAGTGGCTCCTGATATGTAGCCTAAATCTGCCCTCTGCCAGCTTGTAACCATTATTTCTTGTCACTCCTGGTAGTGCTCGGGGAAATAGGAACTCTCCCAATGCCTGCTGATCCCCCCTGACTAGTTTGTAAATGGCCACTAGATCCCCCCTCAGCCTTCTCTTGTGGAGGCTGAACAGGTTCAGGTCCCTTAACATCTCCTCGTAGGGCCTGACCATGCCAGTGGCCCTCCTCTGGACCCTCTCCATGTTGTCCACATCCCTCCTGAAGTGCGATGCCCAGAACTAGACGCAGTACTCCAACTGTGACCTGACCAGTGTTGCATAGAGGGAAAGGATCACCTCCTTGGACTTGCTTGAGATGCATCTGTGGATGCATGACAACATACAGTTGGCCTCCATGTGCCCCAGCATCTCAGCATTCACGAGTCACCTGCTAGCTAGAGGTAGGTAGAAAAAACATTTAAAGCTGTGTCTATGTCCAAATCTCCAAATCTTTCCAAATCTCTCCAAATCAATTCAGAGGGTTCTGATTTCATTTGAAGAGATTAAAGGGTCCTCTTTTTTTATTTGGATTTGGAGATTTCGCCACTGAATTGGGCCAAATCTCTGCTGAATTGAATCAGGGACCAAAGTTTTGCACAGCCCTACAAAGTACCATGCACTGCAGCTATCCAGTGCACAAGGTTGGGCTCAGCTGAATCTGAGTCACCGACAGACTGACCCTACATGCCAACATCATGGTGGATTTGTTCTACAGACTGGCTCCACGTCACTCATCTGGCCCACAGGACCAGAAGATTGAGCATCACCATTCTATATAATTAAGCCATGGTGTATTTTCCACAGCTTTCCTTATCTATCTACTCAGAGGGAGAAGAGTAAACATGCAAACTCCTTACCCCTGCACAGGGGAATAAATATAGATGGATTAAGAACTCCAGGTTAAGAGCTATACAGCCAAAGACTTTTCAACACAAACCATCAATGTTTTGTGTCCCTACAAATGACAGGAATTAAGCTACATATTTCTGAATCTCATGTACTGGTACTCTGTCTATTAAACCTAAATCAGATAGTATGTGTTGTGCTAGTGGCTAATATTGCAGGTTTTTTTGGTTTTTTTGTATGTGTTATATCTGTATGATATACTCAGGGTTTGTATGTTTTTTTCCAGGCTATGTCTGTTCATTACTATTTCTAATGCACAAGTTAGTTGAGTTTCATATCTCGGAGAGGCTCAAAACCTAAATTGCTGAGAGAAGTAATCACTGAGAATTAGCATCTGACATGGGCATGTTTAATAGCCAGTCGAATAGGCCCTTGCAGACATGCTCTGAGGCACATTTGTTTGTTTTTTTATATCTCTGTCTCTGCTTCACTGTACAGTTATTGATCTCTTATGCTTGCTCTTGTTTTGATAACACTTCTTTTTGTTATCCTTTTCAACTTACTGTTGTCAGTGGTAAAAGTGCTTTTAGGGCATTTGACCAGACAGGCAGGCCTCTTCCAAGGAAAGGGGGAGTCTATCATTTCTGAGCATATGACTGGAGTAGGGTGTAATTCTTCTACTTGGCACAATCCTCTCTGCTATGAGCTGACAAGATCTAAGGCAGGTAAAGCTGAGGTACCATAGATCAGACAAGTGACTTTTTTGGAACATTTTGATTTGTTCTCAGTGGTCAAGCAAGAGACAGTAAAGGGGGGACTGGGGCTAAAGGACACCCTTGAAGATATGAGAAACTTTGGGAGTGTCTCAAAGGTGCATCTGACAGCATCCAAGGTTAGGGTGTGTCACACTTATTTTATTGCTTTTTACATCCTGAAAGCAAATAAGATAGATTTCCTGGTAAATCGGCTTTTTTTAAGTCAGGAGAGTCTGATGTTAATTAACTTTTAACTTTGCCATTTTATCCAATTATAAATAATCTTAATATTAATTTGAATATTTGTAGGCACATTTGGCAAAATAACATATTCCCATTAGGAAGAATGAGGCAGTGTCCATTTATCAGGTAACTTACAGCTGGAGTGCTGACCAGTCTTAAAGTCTTATTAAAGGATACGCTACTGCAGATTACCTTTTGCCTATAGTAGGGTGAGAATGCATACATAGGAAGTTGCTGTCAACCAGCTGAGGCATACTTAAATTCTGCACATCACTTCATGGAAAACTGTTCATGCATCCAAGGCCATATTCACCGGGGAGTGCCCAGAAATAGATTTGTAGTTGTACAGAGAAGTTTGCAGACAAACTTGGGCACTTGGAGACTCTGAGCACTTGCAAGATTGAGCAATAGTTTTGAAGACCCAAAGTTTGGACTTAGGCACCTGTATAGGTAGTCAGACATCTTGGTATCATAAACCATTTTCTAGAGCAGCCCTGGCTGCTCAGACAGCTCAGGCAGTGATAGGCTTCTCTTGCATACCATATATTGTAGTAGAGGGAGCAGTGAGGGGGAATGATTAGAAAGAAAGGCTCAGAGCTGTAATTATGACCAGTTGTATAACCAAAGTGTCTTTTCTTCTTATTCTGGAATTTTCTCTTTCCCCACTGCCGTGCAAAGAATATTCTGATTCTTCTGTCTTCTCAGAGGCCTCCCTTCCTCAACACCAGTATTTTGACTCCTGCATTCTTTGGAGTCTCTTTTCCTTCCCTTCTGTCCTTTACTCTCCCCATTAGGTATTTGGTATCTGTGGTTAAGGTTCCAGTCAGCTGCTTGTAAGAGCAAAGGTACAAAAATTAGGGGCCGTGAGGAAGAAAAATGAATCACATGTAATATATTGTAGGCTACTTATAGATCATCTGTGTGGAATGGATTTGGGTTTGGGCGGGTTTAGCAGGTTTTTAATTTAGCTGGACCCCATCTTGCTCCTCAAGCTCTATAGAAGAGCTCCAGTTGCTCAAGAGGAGAGGCCCTAAAAAGGGGTATTGCACAAACATCTTGGAACTGTGAAAACTGTTTGCTTTGGGGATGGTTACCTATACAGGTGCCTAAGTCCAAACTTTGGGTCTTCAAAACTATTGCTCAGTCTTGTAAGTGCTCAGAATCTCCAAGTGCCCAAGTTTGTCTGCAAACTTCTCTGTACAACTACAAATCTATTTCTGGGCACTCCCAGGTGAATATGGCCTTGGATCCATGAACAGTTTTCCATGAAGTGATGTGCAGGATTTAAGTATGCCTTAGCTGGTTGACAGCAACTTCCTATGTATGCATTCTCACCCTACTATAGGCAAAAGATAATCTGCAGTAGCGTAGCCTTTAATAAGACTTTAAGACTGGTCAGCACTCCAGCTGTAAGTCACCTGAAATTCCACAAACATCCTGGAACTGTGAAAACCTTTTGCTTTGGGGTTGGTTAAAGAAATGTGCAAAGTATTTCTCTTTCTAAGAAGGAAACTTAGTTTTAAGTCAGCAGTTAAAGGAAAATTAAACATTACAAATATTCATCATGTTTCAAGAATTATTTTTGTTTTATCAGTACAGCAGCACTATTGAAAAGAGTTCTGATAAAGAAATCAGTCACAGTAACAGGAAGCTAATTTTAATTTGCAAGTACAACATTCAATAATATTTATTAATTAAAATGCCTTTGCCATAGTCTGTCTGTCTGTCTGTCTGTCTGTCTGTCTATCTATCTATAATCACAATTTTTTTTATAACTAACATTCTGATTATTACTATGAATCAGAGATGATGGACTCTGGGTATTTTTCTTTAAACAGACCCTTAAAGCTTGCTTCAGAACAATTTTCTTCACAATCAGAGAAAATAAGTTAGATCTTTGGGGGTAATTTTCTGAAGTAGCTTGTTATATTTGTGCCCACAAAGTTCTATTTTATTGTAACTTTCTACTAGATTAGACACCTGGCTTGCAGAACTAGACACCCAAGTGCTATAAAGTAGACCTGTAGCTGTGTCTGTAAATTTTTGCTTCCAAAATGAACATTCTGAAGCACCACTCAAATGTCATTTAAGCCTTCAAAAATAGTGGTGCTCAATTGATGCATAGGAGTGGTGCTGAGTCTCTATACAAAGATGAATTTATTTGCAGGCCCCAGTAAATAGCATGTGGATACTCTGCAATACTTGAGTCTTATAGAACATTTTTTATCCTGAGTCCTGCACTGTTTTACCAAAGTAGCTGGCAGTCAGAATCACTGTCTCCATCTTACAAATAGGAAAACTGAAGGATGGGATAATGAAGTGACTTAGCCAAAGTCATGTGGAAGGTTAGTGGCACAGCAAAGAACAGAAACAATATTTCCAGCAGAAGGGTAAGATTCCTATCATAAGTGACTTGCATGTATGCTTCACTCAGGCATTGCTCTGATATGCCTCAGAAGGGATTTTTTTGTGGAAAAAAGTCAGAGCACTATCAGCTATGAGACCTCTTATTTAGAACTGGTCAGAATTTTTCATTTTCCGACTCATGCCACTGCAGTCACTTCTGGAAGCGGCCATAGCCACAGCCGCAGTGATTGGCCACCTTGTGATTGGGGCCATGTGGGATTGGCCATGAGGGGACTTTGCCCCCGGTTGCTGACTGGTCACTGGGGGGGGCATGTGGCCCCCCTGACTAAGGCGGCACTAGTCGCCCATGTTTCAGGGTATAGCTTCTGGTCAGAAAGACCCCCTAGTCCTGAAGTAGCTCAGTCCTTACTCCATAGTGACTTCAACATGGAGCTTTTATATTCCAGGAGAATTAGATTTGGAAGTGGAGAAAACTTAGTAGCATTTGACATGCCCAGAAAGCATCATTAATGTTCTATTTCTATTCAACATTTAAACAGTAGTTTCCCACTCAGCTTATCAAACAATAATCTCAGTAAGGCCGTTTTTGGATAAATCTAGGCTAGGACTTCAAAACTTGATGTTTATAGGTAGTGTCATAGGTCCATAATTTAGAGACCTAGAAAGGCCCCTTGATTTTGCAAGTATGTACATGTGTAATTTTTTCAGTGGGTATAGTCACAATGTTATCAGTGATCTAGCTTAGGGGTTTTCAATGTGGGGTACACGGACCCCTGGGGGTACTTCTGCCACCGGCACTTCACCTAACTTCTCCCTCCACCTACTCATTGACTGGCTACTGGGGGACTCCTGCCTTCTTGACCGGCTGCTGGTGGTACACCAACCCCAAAAAAGGCTGATCTAGCTCATAACAGAAAAACTTTAGCATGTGCTAAATATTTGCAGGATGGGAACCTTAGTTGCGTAATTTTTTCAAATGGCTACACATTGAAGTGGAAATGTGTAAGGCACAAAGGAAAATAAATGAAGAGTTAAATGAGCAGAATGTTGAAAACTTTGGATTTACTTTGCAAATCCATGTGATCTTTGTTATCTTGCAATAAAGCACTCCTGTGACCTTCAGTATAGCACTGATTGTGTGAAGAAGAAACTTTTGAGTGATTGCCCATATGCCTGCTGAAGTATTTTTGGCTTTTAGTTTTGCCTCAATCACAGAAAGGTCAATAAACCCCTTATTTATTTGAAGGGCTAATGGTTCACTGGGCAGACAAACCTTGCATATCTCTGTGCTGCAAAATAATAAGGCTTCATCTGCATTGGTATAGCATACATATTCAGGCTTTTTAACTTAGAAGTAAGAGAGAGATAAGTTAGCACCTTGATAATTTGAATTTAATTTTTTCTCCTTGTTTTCATTTTTTTCCCAGATTGGCAGTTTACTATAAATAAAATAGCTGAGTTGTTTTATATCTACACCTTTTCCCTTCAGGATCCAGAACCTCTCTAGTGTTGATGTATCCCTATTAGTTCAAAAATAGATTTTAGCCAGTTAATGATAAGCAATAAGCAATACAGAACACATCTAAACTACAGCATCCAAACATGAGACAAACGTAAAACTCACGGAAGTAAAATGAAGGAAGAAAAAGGGAGGGCTTTTCCTTAAAACTTCAAATCTATCTGTGTAAAAACAGATATTTACTTGGGAAGCCTGTTTATCTGAATGAAGTGATAGTCCTGGAATTTCTTCATTTCAGATAATTCAGATGTTGCAAAGGAGGAGACATTTTTTATGTAAATAATTCAGAGTTGGGAAGTCAAAAGGCTAAATCCTGTCAAACTGTACCCACACAAGGTTCTTAGTTAGGCGAGTAAAGAATATTCATGAAAGGATTTGCAAGATCAAGTTGAAAATATTGGATAGGAATGGCCTTCCTGTTTTAAACTCACTTTATTTGTTGAAGCTGTTTTATTGATTGAGTCTAATAATCATCTTAAACAGTTGCAATTGTAGAAAATGTACTGACTAGAAAAATATTATGTTAGACGTTGCCCTGCATTCTGCCCTGTGTGCTACTGCCACCCAGGGTGCAGAACTGCCCAGTTATACTTCTATTTGTTACGGAATGCTGATTTATTAGAAGTTAGACACTGAGGCCAGATACAGGCATTGCACTTTTACTGGTATAAGCGATCAGAAACCGGTCTATACCTGTCAAAGAACAGAAGTTTGGCACACACAGCCTGGTTTAAAAATGGTAGAGCTTGGTCAATGATTTACCTTCTTGGCCAAATGGCGAATGTGTGTTCTGTTTGTGACTGATCTAAACTATACCACCTACAGACCGCAAACCATGTAACATAAATCGATACTGCCTCAGGCTTTTTGAATGTCTGTAAGTCATTAAGGCATGGAAATGCACACTTGGAGTACTTTCAAAATGGGAGGAGAAACTGCTGCTCTGGATCACAAGTGTGAGAAAACCAAGCCAACTTTAACCTTGTTTCATCCAAAGTTAGAGTTGGGGTGATGTAGTTCACTTGTGTTGTTACAGGCTCATGTATACATATAACAACTGGAGCATAATAGCTGTAGCATATTATTAAGCGGCAGCTCTCCCTCTGCTCCAAGTATATGTTTATCTGTACCCTGGATGAAACAGGCTTCTCTCTGACTTCTGGGCTCTGAATAATTACTGAACAACAGAGACTTTCAGGGTGAATATCTAGAGGAGTAAAGACAAGTATATAGCTCAGTGCACATAGTTGCTTCATTAAATGAGTGATACCAATGCTCTACAGACCGTTTATTCTAAATACAAAAAAATAGAAAATATAACATTATTTAAATAATTTGAAAATAAAAATTATGTATGAATGAAAAACTAAAAAAGAATTAAATCACAGGAAATAATTTCCAGTCAATCCCATCCCCCCAATTATACATAGACTGGGTAATGAATAAAAACAGCCAATAAGCAGTTGAATCAGTAAAAATTACAGTGGAAAGAATTTGTATCCAATGATACAACTTCAGAGTTAAATGGAACTCAGACTTTGACTTGTCTCAGTGGCAGACGATAGGGTTCTGCCAAACCTGTGCATCAATTTCCAAGATGACTTTGAAAGTTGGTACTCTAGTGCATAGAACAGATAACAAAAATAGTCCTAGAAAAAGTCAGATGAACTTAAAGTGGACTGTACTCCATTTATGAATAAAAGATCTGGAAACGTTAACAGAAGTGATCTAGAAAACTGATAAATCTCTAAAATGCCCCTTTTTGTACATTCACATGCCAAAGAAGAGTTTTGGAAGACTAAAAAGATCAATCATGTTTAACTTCAGTTGCGGCTGAATGCTTGAAAATCATTTTAACAGATACAATACTAAACAACTGTATCAGCACTGTTTGATTAAATGTAATCAACACTGGGGAGCAATGGCTGTGTTCTACTGACCTTCTAATGTCCTTTAAATATGTTGTTACCATGATGGAGAGGATTCAGTGGATGAAGCATTAGATGAAGTGGATGAAGTTAGATTTCCAAAAGTATTTGACGTACTTCAGCATTATAGATTAATGATTAAACCTTTGATCCTACAAATGGCTCAAGGCAAAACTCTATGCTCAAATAGAACTCCCTTCATTCCTAAAGCATGGGCACAGATTTGCCCAAGGGAAAGGGTCACTGCCTATATTAGGGTCATGTACCAAGAGGTAAGGAATTAAAAAAAACAGCCTGAGATCTATCTTTTTAGCGTTTAGCCTCTAGCCTGCAGGCCAAATGCAGCCTGCGGAGTCATCACATCTGGTTTGCAGGGCTTCCGACGGGTTAGAAAATTTGGTGGCAGTGGAGTGATGGCTGGAATATGGGCCCACTCCCGGAGGTGGTGTCCCAAACCCCCCCCCCCCCCCCCCGCCACCAAATTCCTGAACCCAAAGTCCTGGGTGGCAGGCCAGGTTGTGACAACTTCTCCCACAGGGCTGGGCCACACCTCCCTGCTTCTGAATCAGGGCTAGGCTATGCTCCCTTCCCTCCCTGCTTGGCCAGGTTGGGGCCTGGCCATACCCTCTTCTCTTCCCCTGGGACCTAGCCATGACCATTTCCCTCACATGACCAGGCCATGCCCCCTTTCCTCCCCACAGGCTAGACTGGGACTTGGCCACACACCCACCTTGTAGGGCTGGGCCACACCCCCTTCCCTTTCAGTGGGGCTGGACCAAGCTCCTTTCTTTTGGGGGCTGCATTGCAGACAGCCTGCTCTCTGTCCCCCTCCACATGGCCAGATGGTGCCTGCCTGGGTGTTGGATTGGGATCTATACCAGGTAGATCTGGCCCACAGATGGACCAGATACTTCTAATCTGGACTGCCAGGCCAGCAAGTGGAGCACTACTGGCCTATTGTATAATAGCAGAAAAAGAAGCAAACAAGATGCTTCCTTCCTGGTAATATAGGATACAAATAATAAGTAATAATTAGTGTATAATACTCTATTGTTCCTTTACATCACTTTAGTCAGTGAAAAGGACTTTATGGTAAAAGTAAATTTTATTTATATTCAAGTTAAGTCTGTTTTACAAGAGGACTTAGTATAAATACATAAATAAATAAATAAATAAATAAAAGCTATAGGTCTGCATCAGACAGTGCTGGGAAACCTGTGTATAAAAATGCTCACTTGCTCCTTCTTTGCATGCTCTAAACATGTCATATAACCAATGTTAGTAGCTAATACTTGGAGCCTTATCGTCCTATGTGCTGAAAAGTGGCTACATGACATTTTTTTTGGATTATGGAATGTAGAGAGTAGAAGCAAGTGGGTGGGACATGTTTCCTGGTAACACCCCATAGCAATAGCTGATGTGTTGTAGACATACCTATTGTATGCTGTAATGGCTCTGTTGGAGGAAAGCTTTTCTCTCACAACAAGTCTGTTACAAAGGGAATATCAAGGCTGTTTTGTAAGGATCACTCTCATAAGGAAAGACTGGGGGAGACTGTTCCTTTGCATCTGATATCATGTAGAAAACATGTTTCCTTGCAAAGGTCAATTTATAGGATAAGAGAGATGATACAAAGCCTCAAGAATCTACTGCTATTGGTGTATTTCTTTTGCACTAGTGATGAGATTAAAGACTAATAGCTATGGTATAATATAAAAATGATACTTAAATAGTGAAATCAGGCATAACTAATCCATGGAAAGAATAATAAGACATTCTTTAAAGTGATTAAAACTAGTAATTAAGAAAAAAAAATCCTAGGAATGGGAGATACAGGTATGGAGAGAGGTATTGACTAATGTAAACAGATGAGCAGGACTGTTAAATTGACTTCTCCAAAACTATGGGCAAGTCACTTAACCTTCCTGCTGGAGTTTTCTCTTTGTATAAATGGAATTAACAAACATGTGTAAGAGGTTTGCTAGGAATAGAAATTACACATAAACTGGTATAAGTGATTGGAAACTGTGCGGGCCGGCTCCTGATCTCGGGGGCGAGCCGGGCCCGTCTTTGTGCACACAGGCTGTGGCCAGCAGCCCGGGCACGTGGGGCCGGAGAAAACCGCGGCGCGGTATGGTACGCTCGAGCTAGAATCAGTCACGGAGGCGTAATGGTTGACTGAAAAGATTATTTACTTACACCCAAGGTGGTCGCGGTGTAGGCTGGACAGCTTTCCAGGCACAGCTCCGCTTGAGTTCTCGGTGGAGGACTCTGATGGACTCGGTTCCTTGACCCCGGAGTGGTTTAAGCTCCACGGGTTTAACAATTCTCTCTCACGGAGCAGCTGAATCTCCGTGGGTTTCACTCGGTTCCCAGGTCCCCCGGAGCTGTTAAGACTCCGTGGGTTCGACAATTGGGTCCATAGGATAGGGATA